>NC_069126.1:41265236-41513496 GCF_026914265.1 Mya arenaria
AGCCTATCGGCTTCCAATGATTACCACTTCTAATCGCTAAGACTAGCAGTTTTACAATTTAACAGATATGACGTCATTATTTGGTTCCCTGCTTGCAGAGAGTACGTTGCAATTTAACTCAGCAAAAACATACTGTGTACAATGATAAAAAGGAATCGCTCGCTTTGCTAGATCCGCCAATCATTTTAATCATTAAGAGTTAACACAATATGTTCTAACTATAACGTAAAGAAATAATGGAAACATTTTGATTAATTTTGTACCGATATTTAGTACTTAATACAGGTGTTGTAGCGTTGCTCTCCTAAGGATATATAAACACATCTTAACTAAATTGTCTCTCAAGAGGCGATAATCGAATGTGCAATATATGTCTAAGAGTTTAATCAGTAAACTCCTTAAGGTTTCAATTGCATAACAAACTGAATGCCCTTCTTCTTCTTATCTATCTAAAGGAATACTTTCATTTGTACAAGTCACATGCTATTACCTAGAATGTTATGTATACTCGGAATCATTTTCATTCTTTTCCCTTTTGTTAACCACAACTATTTCTGCTCTGTTTGGGTACATCTGTGGAGCCAGGAACCAGAATGGAACAATATCAGTGATAGGACCAGCGTTTATGAACAGAGAGATGACAGTGAAAGCAACACCGTTCTACCCTTGGTGTTGTGACGTAGAATGGAGACACAAAAAGTAAGACACACATTTTCAAACAATGAATGGGCTACATGTTAAAATATATTTTAGGATGGGTCATTCTTTTTTTAAATTGAACGCGCTAGTTGAATAAAACAGATCTGAGTTCTACGCCGGATGTTCAACACTAAGAACAGACATAATATCATTAATTATGAAAGGTAAATATCGAAGCCAATGTCAAGGTGTTAATTTAATATCATTTTTCACACTTATTTCTATCAAAAATAAATTAGTGGATTTTTGTTTCCTCTTTGTTTTTTTATTTGGGTTTCTCCTAATTCAAATGAAGGTATTTTAATTTGGCCTAACGCTTTGTTAGAACTGAACATGCATTTTGATATCAATAAAAATAAAGTAGATAAACCTGTTGTTGTAATAATAACTGTTATTTCACTTGTTCCTTATAATTTACATACATATGGATATGTCGTTATAAGCCCTGTTATTCGCGGCGCGGACGTCAAACTTGGATATTTTCCGTCTGATTATTCTATACGACATCAAACAATAACTAGACGAACATGGAAGAAAAAACATCTATGACATACAGCTACGAGAATGTTCTTGCGAAGAGTAAATGGTTGCTGAACATTTTTAGATATTGACATTATTAAACTTTAACGGTCCAACGTCCGCTGACTTTAATACAACAAAATGTATTAAAGTTTATAGAGATTCCGACATATATTGCCAGACTGAAAATGGAACAGAACCTGATCTAATATAACGTTTATTGTGACAGGATTCATTTGTTTTTAGTGAAAGCAAATGGAACAAAAGGATGTACCTTTTTAGAAACGTTTACTAACACATGACTGAACTGTCTAGACGGAATGTGACATGTCAGGTTTCTAATGCAGCCTTAACGAAATGCACGGTACTCTTTATAGCATAGGCAAATAGTAGACACATCTTGACATGCCAAAATTCGTTATTCTGTGGGGGGTCAATATTTAATTTGATCGTGTTTAATATTGAATGTTAAACCGTTGTGCTTCAATTCAAGAGGAATGTAGCACACCTTTGCTTACAGTTCCAGTATTAAAGTAAATCTCATAGAAATAGTGAAGTATTTGATTTTAGTCGGGAAATTAGTCTAGTTGATTGATCGATCGATTAATTGATTGATTGATTGATTAATTAATTGATCGATTAATCAATCGATGTATTGATAGATAGAGCGTTTTTCAGTAGGCCCTGGGTCGTTTTGGACAACATTCTGGCTTAAATCAAGGCAACGTAAAGTTTCTGAAAGATAGAGGGAAATTGCCGGGTTTCAACTTCCTAAACCATGTTTAGATGCATTCGACCATCATGATTTTGACCAACTCACATGAAAAAATCTTAACTTGCTTAATCCTCTGAGTTTCCCCATTCCCCAGACGCCTTCTGGTGGAGTTAAATTGTAAACTGATATATCTTTTATGACTTGCGTTGCTGAAAATGCAATTTGTATTACTTCAGTTTCGTTTCTTATAATCACGTACTTATGGTTTATAAGTCCGTGATAGTATGCCGCATTTGCAATTTTTGAATAACACTCCTTGACACACAAGGTGCATACAGGTATGTCACTGTCTTTAGGATCAAATAGTAGCACAATATAACATGTGCACAGTGACCAAAATGAGAATATTTTTCATATTTGAATATATCTCAAGATGGCAACAACACTTTTCGATATAATTCTCGTTGCTGTTATTTTCAGTGGTGAGTTGTAACTAGTTTACTGAACTTATCTGTATTATGTCTCTTACACACAAAAAAACATGATGACCATTGCTGTTGTTGATATTTGTTTTGGGCAGATGTTGGATGTATTCCACCGCCGGTGCCAGAAAGACTTGAGTGGGACCCCGTCAGTGTTGTGATTTCAGTCAATTCGTAAGCACCTCTTCGTACACATACCTATTTAGCTGTTACATTTACTGGTAATAGACACCTTTTCGCCCTGGAAATGGAGGTTCTTCTTGAAAACTTGAGAGATACAAAATATTTTCGAATGAAAATTAATCAGAATAAAGTAAGACCACTGATCTATGTTTTATAATGGATTTTTTTTTATAATATGTGCTTACTTTTAGAGCAAATTCACGTGTCAAACTTCTAAGTAAATTCCAGTGTATAACATCAATAAATCTCCCACTTAAGAAATTTGAAAAAAAAAAACACTTTTAAATAAATATGTGAAAAAAGAGAAAATATATGCCAGTCATAGGTCGTAATTTAATTATATTAAAGATTTTGATATAATTATGTTATTTAAAGTCTCCATGTCGGACATAACTATATCGTTGTCAAATGATATTTTAGCGGGCTTAAAATATCTGTTTTTTACACTAAATAAATTGTTTATTCTGTCTTGAAAATCTTATATAAAAAGCAATAGTTTGATTATAAAAGTTTGTCAGTGTGAAAAATTAGTGAATAAAAGACCAATTGCTTGTGAACTGTTTTTATGCTAGAGTAAGATTATTGTAGGTCCACATTTAAACACCGCAGGTCAGAAGTATGGCTAGTGAGAATGATGGTTTTAAAGACCTTCTTATCATCGTACTTATCCTTAGGTCACATTTTAGGTTTAAAATATCTGTTTCTAGACGTGGTCAATTAAGATAAAGTTCATTTGATTTTGTTCGTCAAAAAATTATATCATTTTGTGACACTCATTCTTGACCTTCCTGTTTTTTTTTCATACATTCGTATAAAACAATATATTAGGGAAAAATTGAGTTGTATACCATCTTCCGGCGACGATTACATGGGCCACAATCTCTGACGTTTTAGACTCAGACTAAAAAGGCGAATTATAAAGTAAGCCACTCGTGAAATGTGACTTTTGGTGCTCACTCGGTGAAAATATAAAGGATAATTGTTTTTTTCTTAATGTTATATCGTGATATATATCACCGAGTGAGCTACAAAAGCTGTTCTTCAGGTTAAATATATTGCAATCTTACACTGAAACAAACATTAATTTTGGTTTATTATATGCCTTAAAAGGATAATAAATGAAAATTAATTGCAGTTTTTCAAAAATGCGAACAAATTTGTATGCGAACGAAGCGTTATTTCGGAAATGACATCGTTTAAATTGTTTCCCTGCCCCGTGCTCGCTGACGTTTGATTTGAAAACTAGCACGTCTATAATAAACTAATACCTTAACTCAAAACAAATAAAATTATCCTCTAAATATCATCCTCTCAGGTTTGTGTTAATTTGTAGCTTTGGTAAGACATTAAAACAAAACATCAATTGAACTGAAAGTGTCATTTAATGATTACAATGACGATAATTAAACATCTGAATAAACTTGCAGGAAAACATCAAAGTAGTGTATAATTGAAACAAAGTTCCTGGTATTATTAATTTGCTGGCATCAACGTTTTGTTACGAATGCATTATACTGCACCCATTAGGAAAAGTTGTGTGCACTGGAATTCGTTTAAGCTTTTATTTGGTGTCTCCAATCCAGGACAGACGAACATCCTACCCTACAACGGCTGTTACGTGCCTCCTACAAGACCCGGTATGTGAGCAAGAATGCCGTCAACTATAACGACCCTGGGGGCTACAGGATCAGGGTAGACGCCACAACCCATGTCAGCGACCATGCCCTAGATACGGTATGACTAAAGTAATGTAAGTGTTTATGTCCAATATCCTGCGAAAGAATCGATCACCAATATGGCAATCAATTAAGTAATCAATCAACCAAGCAATTTGTCAATCAGTCATACGTTTTCCATTCAAACAATCATTCACTCCCTCTTTTTACCAACTAACAAATCATGACTAAAGTAAAGTGAGTGTTTGTCTCCCATATCCTGCAAAATAATGAATTTCAATAATTCATTTTTCATTCAATCAATCATTCATTCACTTATTGAACCAACCAATTAATCAAGAAATAAATCAACAAATCAATTTATTGATCAATCAACTAATCATTTGTTTATCAATCATTCATGCATCCATTTATTAAATCAAGAACTCACTCATTCTGCCGACACATAAGCCAACAAATATCAATTAACCAACACATCAATAAATTAACAACATTCATTAACCAACTAACCAATCACTCTACTCCAGGGCGCTGAGATAATCCATCGTATGACGAGTCACATGTCGAGCGCCACATTCAACCGCCTAGCCTCCCATGCTACTGTCGGTATTTTCACATCCTGGGAGCATATAACTATCTTCACCGAGTATTACAGCGTCGACAACCCGGCCGGATGCTGTGAACAAGACTATACGTGTATATCCTGTATATTGTTTTAAACTATAACCAAAAATATATACTAATACCCCGTACTAAATTTGATTTTGTGTCAGATTATGTAATCCCTCTATCCGCTATTTCAAGGTGGTTTATCGCTGAGAAACACGAGTCTCATTCACACTCACTTGTTTTCATCATAATATAATCGATTTCCACTTTATGTAATACGTATGGCACATTATAACTCACGTAATTTTAAACTGTCAGGAATTGCATGTCTGAAACACGTGGCTTTAGTAAGAATCTCTTCTACGTGTAAACCCTCCCCGGCAGGTTGTGCAGGGCAGTGCAGGACGTCCTGTACGTTTGACTGCCGTAAGTTCTTCAAACTGGCTGGTGCCGGGGGCCAGTGGACCGGGATCCTTGATGACAACATTCTGTGTAACAGCGCGGATCCTTACTACGGCAAATCTAATATTCTCGTCCACGAGTTTGCTCACACGATTGATAAATATAGATCAGAGAAAACTAATTTTTCAATTATCCTCCAGTTTGTGGGGAAAATTTTAAGTTTAAAATTCGGTACTATTTCCGAGTTTTTTCGCCATTTCTCACCGATTTAAAAACCCATTTAAAATGAAATTTGGGCAGGACGTTTTATACAGGGAATAGTGCGTGAATATTTGCTCGATTATGAAGTCTGATATAAATCTCGCTCTTGTTTGATTATTGCGTAGGGACAACATGGGTGCTCTTTTGGGGCCGTGTTGGGAGTCGATCCCATGACATCATGAATAGAAGACGTTTACCTATTCCACTAGATCATTCTGGCCCATGTTGTCAACGGGTTATCTCCCTTCTTTCAGATAACAAACGCGTTTAACGCCGCTAAGGGAACCCATGTCTCTGCTCCAGGACAATACGCCATGCAGACGGAAGAGGAGTAGTTCGCCGTCGGAAGCAGCGTCTTCATGAACGCTGATCGCCTCGGGCCCGACACTAATGTGCACGGGGGATTGCAGATAAACACGTGCGTGCATGCTCTTACCATTTCAATTATACTTATTCATGCCTGCTATACAAATTATGATATTTCATACATGCTGGATGTATACCTTTGGCAGTACTGTCGGTGCTTTGATTCGTACTAGACATCAGGTCCTATCAATCAGGCATGAATAATTAATATAATTGCGATGTTATACCGAAACAAACATTTTTTTCTTTTTAATATATGCTTAAAAAGGAAACAAAATGACAGTAAATGATAGTTTGTGCAGAAAAGCCCACCAAATTGTATGCGAACGTCGTTTCGAAAATGACGTTTTTGAAATTGTGACCAAGCCCTGTGAGACGTTTGATTTTGAAGTGAGAGCGGGTTTAAATTTCTTAACAGTAAAAATACATATGATAAGATATTTAATATTATCCCTCGCTCTACCGAATCGAAAAATTCGGTCTGGGGTTGTATTCACTATCGGCCTTAATTGAATCTAAGAACGATGTAGCTAATCGGATTGCTCTATATAAATAACGGTCCCATAGAGTGAATAGTGTCAATGATGTGTGACCATAAGATTGACTTAAGTTGTATATTGAATACGACCTAAGACCCAAAATACTGCATTGTTCTATGTGAGATGATATTTTATTTTATTTTGTACATTCAATCGTTCAGCTAAATGTTAGCCGTTTATTTTTCACGCTTCGCTCGTTGGACAGCCATATAATTATGAGAAAGAACAATGTGAAAAATACTAATTCAAGGTACATCTCAGACTAATATTTTTAACGAGCTGCAGTTTAACACAATAGTTAAGAGTTATAGCCACGTGCAACACGAAGTATGCCGGAAAGATGACCGCGACATCACGCTGTAGTCTGTATTATATTCAGGTGCGAATCTACGGCGTGCAGCACGAAGTTCGTGAGTAAAACCAACATATATAACCACGGCATCACTATATTCTATAGTACACGCACATGCGGTTCTTCGGCGTACAGCACTGAGTACGCCAGCAAGACCAACATATAAAACCACGGCATCACTATATTCTATAGTACACGCAGATGCGGTTCTTCGGCGTGCAGCACTGGGTACGCAGCAAGACCAACATCTTTAATCACGACATCGTTATATTCTGTATGATATTCAGGTGCGGTTCAACGGCGTGCAGCACGGAGTTAAAATTTAACGCCGGTAAGACCAACATCTATAACCACGACATTATTATATTCTGTATTATATTCAGGTGCGGTTCTACGGCGTGCAGCACGGAGACATAACCTACAACCTATCACCGTGCGTCCGGATTTAACCCTTTAACTAAGCACACTTATGAATTTGTTTGGAATTTAACAATGTGTTGTATTACAGTCATATGGTTCATTTTGTTTATGAACCCGTCAATTAAATTTAAATTTCGTCTGATTAAACGTTGCTGTTATTGCTGCTGCTCTTCGTGGTACGTATGCTGCTGCTGTTGTTCTTGTCTTCTTAGTATTGTGATAGCTGATTGTGTTTGGTTGTGTTAGATATAGTAAAATTGAAATAAACAGATTTGAGAGGAAGACTTCAGCATTAACACCGAATCATATCAAGTTCAATGAAGGCCATATATGTATGAATACCGATTTCAATCAAACATGTATTTCACTTGTGTACCATTGTTAGGTGAAAAACAAGACTTATCTCTGACAGTGAATGTGGTTAACGTCCATTTATCATAAAACAAACTTTACAACTTGAACAATTATTTTCCTTCGATGTTAATCCACATTTGTTTTGTTTTCACTTCAAACGATTCAAATATACATTCAGTAAATGGCGACAAGTGTTATTTGGTCAATGCATTCAGTAAATGGCGACAAGTGTTATTTGGTCAAAGCATGCAGTAAATGGCGACAAGTGTTATTTGGTCAAAGCATTCAGTAAATGGCGACAAGTGTAATTTGATCAATGCATTCAGTAAATGGCGACAAGTGTAATTTGGCCAATGCATTCAGTAAATGGCGACAAGTGTTATTTGGCCAATGCATTCAGTAAATGGCGACAAGTGCAATTTGGTCAATGCATTCAGTAAATGGCGACAAGTGTAATTTGGCCAATGCATTATGTAAATGGCGACAAGTGTAACAAGAGATGTGTTTAATTCAGTTTCAGATCGTTATTTATTTCACGAGTAGCGAAACTGAAATCCACAAATATTTTTTTTTTTAATACTTGTCGGTGAATTATCATTTATTTTCACTGCTGTTGTTTTGCTCTTACAGAAGAAATGTAGCGTTCAATGATCAAAGCTGACATTTTTTTAAAATTATCATTATCACGATATCTACCACTCGTTTTTCCAATTAACGACAAAAACAGTGACATATCTCTTATGTTGCAGTATAAAGAAAAAGACAATGGGTTCAAATTTCGGTGTAATATTAAAACCAATTCATTCGTAATCCAAAAATATATTGTTTTTGTAATCACTCAGTGAAATAAATTTCGATCCTACACCGAAATAGAACAAATATGCTCTATTTATCATATGCTTTCCACAGTGTTTATTGAAATATATGAAATTTAAGCCGTTGTGCTATCCAATCCAAACATCAACGCGCACACATTCTTATTCATCAGAGGTTTGATAATAATAAATCTATGGTACGCATGGCACCATCACTCTGGTGTACGAGAATGCGCGCACATGGCAAGGTCCACAATACCTGTCGTAATACCCAAAGGATTTTTTGTAGTACTGACAGCTTGGTGCGATTTTCTAATAAAACGCAGTTGAATTTCTTCTAATACCACGTTTAGGCATATGATAAAAAGGAAAATTGTTTGTACGTCGTGAACACCAAACGCGAACAATAATATTCTCTCTATACATGAATGCAAAATTTAACGCACATGCTACAAGTCCATGCTGATACCTGTGTTGATGCCTTCCACCTCAGGATTTTGACAATGCTCCCTGAAAATAAATACGGTTTGCCTAGATTCACTGAGTATGCCTATATTCGACCCCGCCTTCTGGTGGAGTTCCATTGTAAACCGATATTTTTCACATGACTTGTGTTACGGAAAATGACATTTGCAATACAGTAAAACTGCGGTCGAACGAACAGGCGGTCGTTCGAGAACCGCCGTCCCTCGAGGTCGGAGCTTGGTCCCGAACATTTTCTCTTCTATTTTCATATAAAATATACTGACGCTGCATCGAAACCAAAATAAGTCAAAGAGTCGAGCACAATATCCGGTCCCAAATACACAAATCATGCACAAAACCTTATGGCTCCCTTACTTATTATAAATTATGACTTCTAGTTTCATATAAAATATACTGACGCTGCATCGAAACCGAAATAAGTCGAGGAGTCGAGCACAAAATCCGGTCCCAAATACACAAATCATGCACAAAACCTTATGGCCCCCTTACTTATTATAAATTATGACTTCTAGTTTCATATAAAATATACTGACGCTGCATCGAAACCGAAATAAGTCGAGGAGTCGAGCACAATATCCGGTCCCAAATACACAAATCATGCACAAAACCTTATGGCTCCCTTACTTATTATAAATTATGACTTTAAACAGTTTCGCGAGACAGACAAGATGCGCCAATCATCAATCCTTAATTTTGCGAAACTTAAATCTGACCAATGCCGTAATATGTACTGTCATACTTAAATGTTGCTTGTTTAGAAAATGTGCTCTTTGTAAAAATAAACGTAACTATTTATTTCTTTATAATTGTTTTTTTTTACATTTAGTATAATACAGCCTTTGAACATATCAGCGATTTCCACTACGCAAACACATAATTGGTGTCGTAGTAAACATTCGGTTTGACGACTTCAAACTTAGAATACACTAGTTCATAACAGACTGGAAAATTGAAACTCGGGTCGTTCGAAACATCGGTTCCCTCGAGGTTTCAGCTCGGACCCCGGCGTCCTCGAGAGATCGCAGTTTTACTGTATTTCAGTTTTGCTACATACATATATCGCAGCATCGTCGGATACCCCCGATACACACTACGCTATGCTTCATTGTGTACCGTGGGCAATTTGGCTTGGAAAATCTCGTAATCATGAATAAATAATGAGGCAGTTACATTGGTACCAGATGCTTTACGGTTGAAAATATTTTGGCGATTGCCGATGTTGAACCGGGTCCGCCTTCTCAGTACAATAATATTTGACAGTAGTCAAGACCACATGGTCATGGATGATACTGACAATATAAAGTTATTGAACAATATTTAAGTGTAACATGCAAATTCATTGGAAAAAAGACTTGTCTATCCTGCCTAATGCATATTCATTTAAACGAGATTCTGTCGGTCAATTGTCCCACGGTATGTATGGAGTGTAATGCACCAGTCAATTGTAACCACGCCCACCCCCACCCCCCCAGGTCCGGGAAATGGCGGGGACTTTGACTTTCGGTCCAGCCAACCCCGGGTAAAATCTCCGCCCTGCAGGGAAGGGAGTCCTAGGTAAGGCAAATTCCCCGCTATATTGTGCGCGAAGACAAAACCACCGCATTCACCCGGCACTGCGGGGCGACCTGGAAGGTCAAAACACGACCCATTTCCCCGGCTATCCCCGGTATACCCCCGGACCTGGGGGGCGTGGCTACAATTGACTGGTGCATAACAGAAGGAAGTACCGACGATGATATCTCAATTTAGAATAACACTCCTTGACAAACAAGGGGCAGACAGTGCACGTTCAAAATGTATGACAATGTGTGAAGGAGCATATAGTAGCACAAGATAAAATGAAGTACACAGTGACCGAAATGATATTTATTATTCAAATTCATACTTCTCTCTTACATGAGTCGCGCCCTGCAAGATGGCAACAACACTTTTCGGTATCATTCTCGTTGCTGTTATTTTCAGTGGTGTATAAATGACACAACAGAAATAACCAGGGCATTACCTGTAGCCTTGAAGTAACCAATAACCTGTTAAGGAATCATGAAACTTAGTCGCTGTTTAAATTCCCAAATTCTACGTCAATCATGTAATACTTGGTTTGATGATGCTTAGATTTCAATATTGTAATTGGGAAAAGTGTGAGGTCCCATAAACCCCCCGGTAGACTCGTGTTCCAGTGAAATAGTGTTCCACTGATCGGTCAAAGGCGGTAATCCCTTTATTTATTGGTCAAGTAATTTGATGAGTGTGTGGTATGTATATGGTGTTTGTTTAACGTTTGTGCTATTTATATGTTAGTGTTTCTAGTTATTGGTCGATTTGGCCCTTGTCATGTGCCTCTAAAAAGGGTTTATTTTCTTAACGTGAAAACGTGAAAACACACACCGTTAATTTATTTGGTTAATATCTGGTCTGTCTGTGTTATTTGTGTTTGTGGTTTTTATAAATTTGTGTCTAGAGTTAACTGTCGTTTTGGCCCTTGCTTTGTGTCTCTAAAAAGGGTCTAGTTTTAAAATTTCGAAAGAAATGTTCATATTTAACAATATATCGCGAGTTATGTTTTCAACGTTTCTGCTTCTTAGGCATGCAAATTCGCAGGAGGTAAGAAATAAACATTGGTGCTTACAATCTATGTAATGATTACATAAGTGCAAATAGTAACAATGATTGATTAAACACGTGAAAGTTTTGCCATTTTTTCACCATTTTACTTTTTTTACAAATTTAGCAGCATTTCATGCCATTATCAATATTTAAATCACACGCGTTATATGCGAAACTCTTAACATGTGCAAGCTATGATCGCTGGTTAAAAAGGCGGCCACCGTAATAAGTAACAACACTTTTTTAAAAACAATGTCTGTTTTTTTTTTTTCGAGGCAAAAGAGAGCCTTCTTGAACTTTTCCCGTTCAGGCATAAGTATTTATACGTGCATTAAGCATACAACATTCAAAATATATGTTTACTTATTGCCTTTAAAACTGATTAACACGACCAGTAGATTACTGCAGTCATGCATTTCTTTACTAATGGCGTTCAGTTTATGGCTCCGCATTCAATTAAAACAAAGGTAACTGTCATAGTATTTCAAAAACATTTATAGAGACATACTTGGTAGCTAAAGCACAATGTGTTTAAATACAATAATGAAAGAAATAATAAATCGAGCACAGCACAAGCGTCCAAGGTGTAGGTTATTAAAATGTAAATATATAAGAAAGGAAAACCAGTCACTCATACCATTCAGGAAATAATATATTTCAATATTCCATAAAGTGGTTTTGATTATGTTTTCATTGGTTTAAACATTATTTATTTGGGTATAGAATACAAAAGAACACGTACACATACCGAACATAATCATGAGGAATAAAATATAGACACTCTACGATTGTTTTTGTACTTTGATCTAGCTCAACATTGATGCATTGTGGGATATAGGATCTTCTAAAGCTGGTTCCAGTTTTGAGGGGATCTCAATATCAGCATACTCCGTCGGCGTATTTGTTCTCCTTGCTGGAACTCTGGCGTTAGCTTCCTGTAGGAACGCGATGTCCAACACGGCGTATGCTAGGCCGTCGCCATTACGTTGTTGCTGCTATATATAGCATTGTACTGCGTTACCGAATGACATGATTCGTGAATATTAGTATTATCGAATACGGATAACATTTGAAAAGGATGGTTATATTTTTAAACTTGCATGGCATCATATCTGGTAAATCATCATGTGTATTCGTCGTTATCTTTGAATGCATGCATGTTCAATTAATTATAAAATATTGCATACCCTCCTTACTGTTTTAAATAAGTGTTCTCCATATTCTGACATTGAAATTTTGTTGGCTATCCTTCAAGTCTTACATTTATGTTCAGGGTACTTTGTACTTTTATATGATATCTGCATCACATGAAAAATCTCGAAGATTACCTCGAAGGGTGAAGAGTGACTCACCTGCAGTTCAATCCCCTGTGAGGCCGCCTGCCTCTGCACAACTGCGTACTGGACTCCTTCCGTTTCCATGTGTACCACACAATTTTCCGACGCCGTGTCTGTTTTATTCCGATATCATTAATTGCATTTATTTATAAAAGTTTATTTGGAGGGGAAAAAATAATAATACTAGTATGCAGAGAACCAGAGCGAAAAGTATGAAACTGGATATAATTCCAAATGACAGACTGCATATTTATGTGACTTTTATATGATTATAACTATTTTATCAATAATAGACAATACATAAACGTTTAATTATTTTGATTAAGACCTCGAATTCGGATACAAGTGAAGTCGTAAGAGTCATATTTCACAGGTGTATTCACTCACATTTCTCCACTTATTTAACTGATCATTTGAACACGTTATAAAATAAAATTCAATTTGCTGTTCAATTTATTGTATCGTCCAGCCAGGCAGTGATTAACAGGTCTTTTTGACAGGCCCAAGGCTTAATTTTAATGCTAATGCATTTTTAAGTGGCTAACACTAACTCGGTTAGAATTTATTAAGATTTTTCTTTATGAAAAAAAGAAGCCACTGTCACTTCGCTGCGTTCCCCTCCCTTAGGCTACTTTTAAGAAAGAAAAAACTGTAACCTATACTTAGAACATGATGGGTTGGAAGGATGGAAAGGATTCATACATGCACGTATAGTACCCTAAAAGATAGAAACTTACCGCTGTGATTTTCAACACTGAAAATAGAACGCAACAAGTATGTCAACTTTTATGACAAGAATAATTATACATGTATGCTTTGTTTAAGCTCTTACTTTGCAACTTTTACAGATATGTCAAATTTTCAAATTGTTAATCACTTATATAAACTAACAATTGATACATACATCTCTAGTGTGTTTACTGCGATGTCCTTTCGTCGTTTAAGAAATATACATCCTATAAAAGATATGTGTTGATATGAAACAAAACCAAATTTAGTTCTTAATATTGTGTTTGAGGAGTTTTATTGTAGTTTGCAACTAGATACGTTGTAATACGATACATAACATCAACATTAACAACAAAGAAAGTAGAATGTTTAAAAAAGATTTCAAAATTGTAAACTCATACTTGATGAATTTTCACAAAAAATATTTATATACATATTCTGTCCCTTATTCTATCGGTAATTCAGTCTTAAAACCTACCTTAAAATATATTGCATTGTCAAACTAAAACGAAACAGATAACAGGAAAAATATCATACGGACTGTTCTTATTATTCTAACTATAACCATCATTAATCAATGCAGCAGTTTAAAAAGAACGTTTTCTCTAGTGGACCCTTTCAAAACTGACCGTTTTGCGTATTGTGCAAAAAAGTACCTTTTACTCGCTAAAGAATCTTAATCATTTTGAACTTAAAACCACTTGCGCTAACAAATATACGATGGTGAAATATGTGCATCTTATATTTATTGTTTAAAAGTTGTATTATGTTTCTTAGCTTTATTTCTATATTTGATAATTGGCTTGTTCGCAGTATAACGTATGGTTTCATTAATCACTGTCCATAATGTACTTAAGTACCTAAATCTATTGTGTGTAATGGAAAATAGCGGTTATGATATTTGCTAATTAATTCGTGTCAAACAGAGTGCTCAACTTTACAAAATCATGGACCTATGAAAAATAAAAAAAGAGGCAAAACAGCGTATCGGTGGTCAGTGCTCAATAGTTAAATATCTAAATGTAACGAGCGTTTGGATTTCGTTGACAAAGCTATCAGGAAAATGATCTATTCATAGTTTTGCTCTTGATTTGCAGCAATTGAATCAAAGGTTTGATTTATCATTATCGAACCACTAATGACTGCGAATGTAGTTAAATTGATGAGAGCATTAAGGAAATATACACAATCCTTACCTCCGATTGCAAACAATATGCAAAGTCCACAGAAAACGGCTGCCCCAATAAGTACATTGTTAACTGGGAATCGGAATGTTGAAAACAATGTCTGAACGTCCTTTTCAAGGGATTGACTACCTACAATATTTTGTTTCCAATAAGATTGCAATATCATTGAAAGAAACTAAACAAAGACATTTCATTCATTATAAGTTAAAAAATATATCTGAATAGTTGATTACTTTCAATGCTTTTTCTTTGAATTCAATTTTTTGCAAACAAATATCATTTCAAAATCGCCTGAATTATTAAGTGTTAATATGTATTCGTCTGTTTTGTTACAAATCTTTATAACAGTGCTATATTCATCTTCCCACCAAAAGGTATACTGCCCGTTAGCATTGAAATCATGCAACACAGTACCTTTTATGACCACTGTTGTATTTGGAGGTAAATCAACTGGTGACGTCGTGTTTAAAGACAGAGTCGGATCCCCTAAAGCGTAGTTTTGAGAACAGAACAAAATTTAAAGAAAACACTACACATAAATAATAAAGATTAAATAATAGTTATTATTCGTTTCTGAAAAGTACTCCTTCCTGTAAGGTAAATGATTAAAAAACTATTTAGAACAAATGGTAAACTATAAAAACACACCCCAATGGCAGTTTGACCGACAGTCGACAATATAAATAAGATTGAGTACGTACCTTAAAAGGATACATATTTTTTTTAGTTAAATCGGTTGCGAAATGACTGCATCTTATGGAACACGTAATGGTTCCCCCAGCCATGTATTTAGTCACTTGGTAAATCATGTTGGGGACACAACTGTTACCCCCGTGTTCACCATAAGTCCAATTGCCACTATTAATATATCTTGTGGCTTTCAATGATACAAACATATACCACGAGACAGATAGGTAAATTATGTATCTTAATTCTTATCTCAATCTCCTTTTTAACGTCTTTGAGTACGCATATGTTATACAATAAATAGAGGTTTATACAAGGAGTAGCCGGGTTTTTGAGTGATAATTGGCCCGTGTGATTCATAATGGCCCGAGACTTAGTCGACGGACATTATGAGCACGAGGGCCAATTATCACTCAAAAGCCCGGCTACGCTTTGTATTAACCTCATTAATACATTTGTTTGTTTTTCTTATTTTGTAAGTTTAACGGCTTCTGTTTAAAGTTTACCTGCAACCCAGTTGTGCATTCTTATTTCCTTCTAGCTTGATACGATGAGGAAACTCACTCTCAAATTAAATTTAGTTTTTGAGAGTAAGCCAAAAAAAATAAATAACATTTTGTTGTCATTTCATGTTCCAATTAATTTCAATTGTTCACCTAGGAAATTCCACAACATGTCTATCCGAATGTTTTTTTCCGAAACATTGACATCTGTCCTTTTATGTCTTAAATGTTACAATTAAATTACATAAACATTATCACGTAGCAAGTTGAACGACTGTATGTACTTATATAACATGTACCTTGTAGTATTGATGTATACATGTATGTACAGTTTTTTTTAAGTAAATTCAATTTTGTTTTGTTTTTAAAATGACAAAGCTGAATAATAAAACGCCGCCCTAATAGTCCACACTGCTAAGGAAACACTAACATATTTTCCTTAACTGCTTTCGCGTTTGCCTCCCTTAAGGATTCTAATAATTAATGTGTTCAAACCGATAAATAAATTGTGCTTATTTAGTTAGGACTTTATTTCACAGTCGCCAAATTTGATTTTAAAGAAAAAATGAATTCACGTGCCAACGTTCTACGAGCCGCAACATGATAATCGATAATTGGCCCGGGCCGCAAAACTGATAGTCGCTTAGTCATGCAAATAATTGCGGAAACCCTGCACAAATGTGTTACTATATAGAGTCACATATGTATTAAGCTAGTTAAACTTACATTTGATACTGATGTTTTTGCATATGGAATGATCTGCTATTCCAAAGTCATCAATACGTTTACAGGTGCAACACATTTCTTTTCCATTCCACAGTTTGTTAGTCTTTGTCACCTTAGATGTGCTTGTAAAAGTATGAGAAGATCCATTAAATAAATCAGTTTGCGGAACATCAGATATCAAAATATTGCCAACATGAATTTCTATTACCGGAGCCGGTAAAGCATTGCGCACTTCACAGATTATTGTCGAGCTTTCACCATCAAGAAATTCAGGAACTGTTAGAACGGGTGGGCTACCTTTCTCTGGAATTAAAACAAGGATTAAACAACATCCAATTTATTCACGATCCAACAATATTAATCTCAACCAAATTACTATTCATAGCTTTGCATTATGTATATTCTGCTTGCATACCAACGTTACATACAATGCCGTGCACTTCGAATGGTTTTTCAATGGCTGCATTTGAAACCTGACATGTCACATCCGATCTCGACAGTCCAGCCATTTGTTGATAAATGTTACTGAATAGGTAAAGCCCATTATCCAATTTGCTTTCAGCAAGAACATATGAATCCTGTCCCAGTAAAAGTGCCACTTGTACAGGTTCTGTTCCATTTTCAGTCTGGCAATATATGTCGGAATCTCCATAAACATAAATACAGTCTGTTGTTTTAAAGTCAACGGACTTTGGACCGAGGACTGGGTAACTCGGTGGTTCTGAAAAAAAACACACAAGCCATTTAAATCACTAGGAATACCATAAAACCATGAAAATTGAAGGTTTATCACATTGCTGCTCATGTATTTATTATCTGTATTATTTATTATTTCTGTACTTATACGACTCCTTTCTATTCCGAGCTAACATATCAAAACAAAACCAAAATTTAAAAGTCAGAATGCTTGGTGAAGTAAAATCAAGGTACCTGAAATATGAAGCTGCACAGAATCCGTGTGTCCATCTGAATTACAACATAAAATATACGTTCCTTCATCTCTGTCTTCAAAGTTAAATATAGTCAATATGTACAAATATTCAGAAACTATTTCCTCTTCGTAAGAATTTTCTCGTAGCTCTATGTCCTGGATATTTGCCTTCCATGTTCGTGTTTGCTGAATAGAATGGTCAGACGGAAAATATCCAAGTTTTACGTCCGCGCCGCGAACAATCGGGCTTAGTATCACCAGGGCTCCACATTTGCCAAGAATTTCTGTAAATAAGCGGGATTATCACATTAAAATCATGTTTTTGCTTTGTATTTATTAAAAAGCATAGACAGGGCTTACAGTTAATTTAGAAAGCACACACATTCATTTATGTTAGGAGGCTTTAAAGGATAAAATCCACACTCCAAACGGAGAGGAAACAAAGACCAATCACACTCTTCATATCTTTATCATTTAATATGTATCAATACATATTTGGTTTACATCTTTGAGTGGACGCCGATATATACCTTTCACATTTAAAGATAATAAGCGTGATCGTATGGCTGGGTTCTTTGAACATCCGGCGTAAAAATCAGATCTGTTATATTCAATAGAAGCTTTCCATTCCAAAAAGAAAGACCCATTCTCCGAATATCTGATAGCTTTTGGCCCATCCATTGTTTGAAATTGTGTGGTGCCTTGCATTATGTATTTCCATTCTACGTCACATTCCCAAGGATAGAACGGTGTCGCTTTCAGTGTAACCTCCCTGTTCACAAACGCTGGCCCTACCACTGATATGGTTCCGTAGTGGTTCCTGGCTACACAGATATACCCGAACAGAGCTGAAAATTGTTGCAAACGAAAAAAGTGCAAAATGACTGCGAGTACACATATCATTCTTGAAAAAAGTTTTTGACTCGTAAAACTGAAATTAAGTATCCTTATGGATAAATTTGAGTGGCGATCTGTTTAAGTTGCAAATCAATCCATAAGAAAAAAACTGTAAGATTTTTATTATTCATTCTGATGTCTCTACATTTATATGGCATCTGATTCAATTATGAAATACATTTATAAACCCTCAGGGTAGGAACGTTACAGTAACTATATTTAGTATTTGAAAACGATGTAATTCTAATTAATTATTTCCATTAGTCTAATTTTTACATTATTTTAGAACATGAGTATTTCTGGCATATTGATTCATTATAAAAATAATTTTAAAAAACGAATATTCCAAAGTTTATGAAGTAAGGGAACATTTCATGGTGAGGTCTACTTAAGTTGACTAATAAATAATATTATTAAAATATTATATTATTAAGTTATTTATAAAATAATACATGATTGACCATGGCTTTTGGTTGATAATTGCCCAAGTGCGAATAATAATTCCCCGAGGGGAATTATTTTTTTCTGGTTCATTTATCAACCATGTCTTATCCTGTATGATACATTTGTTTTGTCATTTGGACAAATTTGTCAATGACTTGAAGTCTCTTGAACCGGTTTTGAAAATTAAAATGAAAAAAATGAGAAATAATAAATTGGTATTGGATTAGCATCAGCTATTAGAAATAACGAGTAATTGGAAATTAAAATAGCAAAACTTTTCTCACGTGTTTTCGGAGTTGGACGGCAAACATTTCCGTTCTTCAAATATTTCTTGTTTTTACATCGACTGATCTTGACGTTCATTTCAATATGTGAGCACAGCTGGGGGTCGATCTAGCCTAGTTTCATAAGAATCTGGGCTTGAATGACCCTAACCATTTCGCTGGAATAGTTTGCACTTTTCCAGCACCTATACGACCGATTACCAGGGTAATCAAATATTTTGAGATCGATGTTTCCCTGACCGCCTGCCATCATTAGCGATTTGAACGCAAAGAAAAACTAAATGAAAGTACTGATAAAACTCAAACAGGCGGTTACTTCCCTTAGCATTAAGTTACTGCGCTTTATAAAGTTGGAAATTTACTAGTTTCAAGAAAACTTTTTTCGATAATTCAATTATGGAACGATGAGGTCGCCGATCGCCGAGTTACGAATGTCTGCCGATATAATCAATTATCGGCGATTATCGGCCCATCACTATCATTTTGTACTACACTTGGTTTAGAACATTGAGTTAGAACAAGGTTCGTATCATCTCCAAAAGTGGTTAGATTTTCACTTATACTCCTTACTAAATATTCTATCGTGGCGACCCATAATTGTTGTATATAGAGCAATTATTATGCATGTCAAAGATTCGTTACCGGACTATGTCTGATTTCTTTCAGCAGTTAAAGGGAAATCTATATCAGCGTGATTAATTACATTGGTCAAATGAGAGAGTTGGACTGTTATTATAATTGCTAAAGTATGAAATATATTGAGTATCAATGAATACCAAAATGAACAAGCTTTATAATTTATAGATATTGATCAATTAGAAAATGATATGATAAGTTATAGAATGTCGATCATCTTTTAAAATAATGAAATAAGGAATATATCTTTTTCACAAAAAAAGTCATCATAGTAATAGACACACAAACAGTCATCTCAGTAGTAACAATTTACACCAGATATGTTGTTTTGTTGTAGTTGTTGAAAAGAAAATGTACATGAAGCTACTAATGGCATTAAGCGGGAAATGAGTCAATGATCAATTTGACTTAAGAAAAAGTCTGCTTTAGCAATCAGTGTGAACTACAGCATGTTTGCACTTTCGTGTTTTGGCATTTAGTTTGTAGTAGTAGAATATAATGTTGTAGCCGTAGCAGTAGCAGCAATAGTAGTAGCAGCACCTGCGCCAGCAGCACAGACCTCAGTAGCAGAAGAAATAGCAGTAAAAGAAATTGTTGTAATAACACTGACTGAAATTGACATCTAAAACAAAAACGAGCAATTGTCATGTTACTTACGTACCAGTTAATCGCACGGCGAAATGAACTCTCTTTATTATCCATTGTGGTAGCATTGCTCGCGCAACAAATGTTATTTATATTAATAACTACTGTGGCTGACTTTGTTGAACATTTCTTTACAGTGGATATTTACCATTTCATAAAAGAGAAACAGACAGTCCCTGATTTCTTCATGCGGGAAGATAAGTATTCTTCGCCCTTTCGGTTCACAATTGTTGAGCTGAAGCTCCGGAAACTCTGTTTTACAGCAATAAGTTAAGTCTTACTTTAATATTAATAATACAGGTTTCCTTGACAGACAGTCGACACAAATAGCAAAAAACTTAAAACACTTAAAATAGAAACGATACCAATTAAAGACTCCATCCTTCATAATGTTCAAAAAACATTAGAAATCATTACACAAATGGCCTTAATTCCGTGTCTACAACACACAAAAAAACGTATAAAATAAATGCTGGATGCTTGTATTTAATAAACAAAACGTATACTCATTGACATTAGTTTTGAATAGGTTTCAATGTTGCACCATGGAGGGTCACGTGATCAAAATGGACCAGACAATATTATTATTGTAAAAAGAACTATAAAATATGTTTTGAATAGGTTTTAATGTTGTACCATGGAGGGTCACGTGATTAAAATGGACCAGCCAACATCATTATTGCAAAATAAAACTATAAAATATGTTTGATAAAAAACAACCTTCATGAACAAAGTATTGTATAGACTGTTCAAAGAAAAAAGAAACACCAAGATACAAAACACGTAATTTATGTCTTATACCGCTATTACAAACCTTTGGGCATATATAATGGGTATTGAATAACTTGTCCCCAAAACTCGTAGGCTACGTTTTTTAAAGCTTGGTTTACGACCCGAATCATGAAAGCTCAAAAAGAAAGTTTCGCAGGATATCTTGCATATTTAAAAGATTCTGATTTGTAATAAATGGGTAAACTTGAAAATTCAATGGGATTTCATTACATATAACAGTATGATTGATATAATGTAGGAACTGTATGTAACCCAACTATGCAATAATCATGGCCGTATCATTGTCTTATGACCTCATTTTTTTAATGAATTACTACTTAGTTTATTGTTCAAATTTAGATAAATAGATAAATAGATGAATATTACTATTATTTCTATGCTAAATCAATTCAAACATCTTGAAGTTCTAATATTATTTTGGAAATATATCATTTTTTGTAATTAATTGAAAATATTTAAAATTTACTTAAAATGCTTCTGTAATTCGGGCCCTGTTGTACTTCTACCATTCCTCTAAATACGTATAGTTTGTTCATTCAGACCATTGTATTCTTGCTAATTTTCGAATAAAACAATCATGTGAACTTTATTTTAAATATCACCATTACTCAATTTTTATAATAAATACCATTTAACTGACTGGATAGTGCTGTAAATTATCAATACGCTAGTTATTAACAGTTAAGCTCCGCCTACATGCAACCGCTCCCATATTGAAGTTATTGTATATACGAAAACAACACAATCAAAGATGATACAAGAAGTTGGTAAAGCGGTTTTGATTGTTCGCCCCATTTCGGTTCAAATCATTTTCTAAAATGACAATATATTGGCATGCCTGTGGTTAGTCTACTGAATAGGCAGTTTACTGCGACAAAAATAGTTCAAGTGTCATTATATTGTGTGGTTACACTTACCATTGTCCATACTTTGATACAATGGACCATTATGTTTAATGAAACAGTAAGAACATGATCTTGCAGAATAAACAATCCCATTATTAATGCATTATCTGTTTAAAGTGAGAGATGTTGGCGAGCGCAGCCTTCCACGAACCTAACCTACAGATTTAAGACGTATTTTCAAAGTTTCCGGTTCATTTTTGTCCTTAATAGGGTGCGACACTTTCAGAAACTCTCACAGACTTTTAGAAAATGGTGCCATTGATAAAGTATTTCTGACGGTCCAATTATTTTGATGGTTACCTTTTCTGGCCAGGCTACTTTGTTTTAATATGATATTTGCACCACATCTCGAAGAATACCTCGCACCTGTGGCGAGTGGCGATGATTTTAAGGACCCACTCCGTTGTCACGAACGATCTGATCAGATGGACAGGATGACCCGAGATTAGAAATCAAAAGGGGCTGTTTTACCCATACGTTGGGTGCAGCAAAGTCAGGCCGCAAGGGACCACCACTGCCAAAGTTGTCATCATTGACTGCGTTCAGGCCTCCACTGCAGTCAGTTGCGAATGTGCCAAACTTTCAGGCCGTCCCCCTTAACGAGCAACACTTTTCCGGCAACGAGGGTCATTGCCTGATATCTACTGGTCAGGTCGATGGTGGGATACCTTGCACAAGTCTCATGGTTCCTTATGGGGCAGACAATACTTTCCGATCAACCCAAACCAAGAATCCAATCGCCGTTACCTAAGATTGATTATTTCAAACCGCCGCAGACATTCCTCGTAATCCAGTGGTGCAGCCAGATGTGCCGCTGAGGGTGACGCCAACCCTTACAAACCCGAAAAACAAACGAAAGTGAAAGGCAGACGACCCAGCACCCACCCCTTGCCTTGATGAGAGGTCTCCTGAGCTGGTAACGTAATGCCAACCCTTCAGGACCTTACTGGCCCGCATTTCCTTGGAAAAACATTAAAATGCGATGAAAAACCATGAGGTAAACCTGAGAAGCCTACCCAACTGAATGAGGCTTACCCGACCAGACCTCTATGGAAAGCAGCATTACTTTCTAGGTTTGGTAGAATTTGCAAGGCATAACACGTAAACAACGAATTGTACAGGATTGAGCGGAAGGTCAATCATTTGAAACAAGGCATTACGGAAAAGGAAACTCTAGACGTGAGGATGATAGTAAAAGACCAATGAAGACCATGGTCAACAAGAATAAGTAAAGGAAAAAGGAAAATCGCCTTTATAAGGGGGGACCAATGTTGTGTCCAGATCTTTTGACACTTCATGAAGATACCTAAATTTCAAGCTAATATTTTTATTGTTATTAAAGTTAATGTTTATCGGCCTGAAAATTATAAATATTGACATATTTTATTGAAAGTGATTTAATTCTTTACTTACCCCATTCCATTTAAAGCATGTGGACATTCGGAGGGGTGAATTATCATTCACTGACTCTTGATTCGCATATGTCAAAAGTGCAGGTAGACTTTAACCCACCTGGTAATTACACGCATTTAGTGAACTTCATTCAAGATAAACATGCTTTAAGATTTAAAACGTTCAATTATAGCTACCTTCGATATGTTGGTATAAAAATGCATTTGTTTTCCCCACTGCGACGTTATCCTTATTTCTTGCATTTATTGATTGTAATTTTTCTGTACTCGCACAATATTTATGTTTACATTCCGAGAGTTCAGGGCCTTTCTTTGCATCAGTAGCAAACTTATGCAAGATGACTGCCATTAATTTCTGAAAACGTTCTTTTTTTTGTGGCGGTCACATGACTGTCAATTTGTTGGCATTGCAATCATTTTGGTATAAAAACGTCACGATTGTCGTTGGCAGTCAGTCAGAGTCAGGCATTTGTTTAAAGCAGAACCACGTTATGTTTGATAAAGTAATAAGGCTAAGTTTTAACTGAAATAATAACGATAGTATCATTATTGTACTGCTTAATATATAGTTACTCAGCAGGCATAAAACTTAAGTGGCCTTGTATAATTTAAACATTTATTCGTGTGTGTTTTAAAACGTTCAATAACATTTATATAGCATTAACACAGCATACATGTATTGAATGTAACAAGTACATAAACTGTAGTGAGCAAGTAAGGTGACTTGTGTTTGTTATCGCGCTTAAATTGACACACCAGAACAATCTGAAAATTATGTTATAGTGCAGAAATAACATCGCGACGGATTCATGGTTAATATGACTAATATATTATATTACATACCATAAATACGGTATTACGGAACTTGCGCACAAGCGAAAGACGTAGTGTTGAGTGACCCTTTATACATATTTTGATAAAAAAACATATAATTACTGTATGAACAATTGTACTCAGTTCGAGTGTTGTTTAACCTTATATAATAAAACTGTCAAACTGTCGGTCACCTGAGAGCAAAACATAGCTTGTTAGCAGAGCTCAGAAGAAGTTGAAACTGAATATTGTGTAATAGCTGGTGTCCACAAATATTTGTGTCAAGAACATTTCACTAGCGTGAAACAAGCGTAAGCCCGCTGCAATATATCACTGCACAACTGTACTGTTTGATTAACACAACATATGCACATTAAATAGATCATGCTAAAGAATTTTAATTGAAATATTTGAAGACACATTTCTGTCACATTTCTGTAGCTTAAATGTCACACTTCATCCACAGTTTTAATGGCAAACGTTCTTTGAATGCTTTGTACATTGTACACAACTTATTCGTTACATGGCTAATTTATTTCAAAGCGAATGGTGAATCGGGAATATGGTGATTGTTCTATTCAAACTGTTGACAAATTGACCAAAATCCCTGTCAAAATGTAAAATGGAATAGAAACCAAAACCGTGACCAATGTCCTAACTAGTACCACTCATGTAAAATACTAACTTGTATCTGTTTAAGTGTTAAGGCTCGTTATGATAACTTTTGGGGGTAATATTTTATTGTTTTGATTTAAATTAATATTTGCTAGGATTAAAACTCATTTTATCATTAACTTGTTAAGTGTTAATATGCATACATATGATAACACTGTATTTAGAATGAATTTATCAAATGTTTACCATTTGTGATATATCTCTACTAAGATTTTGATTATTGTTATTTTACGTCATATATTTTTTACGCCGATAATTCTAATTTTTTTGCAATCATCGTTTGCTCTATGTTCAATGACTATCATCCTTTGACATTAGGCCGATATTTTTCATCGTTTGTCGCATATAAGGCATAATAAGGGTGTACCCCAAAAAATGAAACTCGCCTTCGCCATCTCCTACATTTAAAAATGGATAGTTGTAGTATTTGTTTTATTTTGAGCTATCGCTCCAATCTATTTCGGCCAATATCCGGAGGGTAAAAAAGAACCTGTGGGCTCACGTCGTTGAAGAAATAAAATTTATAATTTTTGAATAAAGAGTCATATATGGTTGCATTTAACTCTATATAATAATATCTGCAATTGTTGAAAAAATGTTATGTGCGTTTTCCAATACAATCGTAATAAAACAAAGAACACTCTTAACAAGATTTTCTGTTACATTCGGTTATTATTATATGAACATCAAAGAAACAAACACTCAAAATATGTTCATTATTTCGTTCTTTTGTTAATATTTAAACAAAAAGGAAACAAACACTCATAACATGTTTATTATAATTTTCATAGTGGTTAATTTGCCTCATGTCGGTAGTTGCGATATCGAATCTAATAATCACGCTAATCAGTTGCACCATGATAATACAAATGTGAACAATATGGACAAAAAAAAGCCAAATATTTATTTACTGTTATACGACTGAAGG
Organism: Mya arenaria; assembly: GCF_026914265.1. Lineage (NCBI taxonomy): Eukaryota > Metazoa > Mollusca > Bivalvia > Myida > Myidae > Mya > Mya arenaria. Next base: position 41,291,250 of record NC_069126.1, read on the forward strand.
TAAACGGATCCAAGCCTGACAAAACAACAACTACAAGATTTCAACATTAATTTGTCCAAACATTAAACCGTTATGCCTATCGAAAGCCTAAAACAAGTTAAAAACAATAAAGCAAGTAAAGAAAATATAAACTTAAATTAAACATTAAGTACTCAACGCCAAGATACAATCAATATCAATGAATGAATGCAGACGGAGTAACAGTTGTAACTACGCCAAGTTACTATTCAATACGACTAGACACTAATGCAGTATATAGTACACACGTTAGGAAAAGGACGGGAATTTTGCCCAAATTTGAGCGCCTGGAGTTAAAAGCTAAAATGCGTTTCGGTAAATGCTATCAATACAATTGACATTAACATATGATTGGGATGATAGATAAGGATACATTTTTAGTGATACGTCAATATTTTGATCAGTTACTAAATCGGTTATATAGCACGGATATAATTTGCATCCGGTGCGTTTGTTCGACGGTCTCTGTCGGCGGATGGGGTATCCACATAGTCGTAGTGGCTGACATTCTCGTTTGAACGGACTTTGTTATCTTCCATATCCAATAGTGGTGGTTCGTCTTTGTTCTCTATGGCTTTTGCAGAAACTCCTCTCCTCAAATGTAAATAAAGCTGTTTTTAATAAATATCATACACATGAAACGATACAAACACTTCTATGGTTTACTAAAATTATATCCATGAAAAGGGAATTGATGACAATAGTGTTTGAACAAATTGTGAGTAACATGATATTATTATTACGAGGCACAAACAAAACCTAATTATCTTGGCAAATTGCCATATAAATGTTATAGTTATGCTGATGTTGTACGGTACCTCGCACAATCACATGCAACCCTCGGTTGTTTCTAACAACACGATATCACAATTGGTGTATGAAACCGCTTCGCTCTCGAGTGGTATGAAGCCACTGAAGGTTTTAGCTACGAAATGTGTATATAGTGTATCTCATCCTGATCATGTAAACGCTCCACACCAATGGTAAAACGTCATTCAAGGACATGGTCAAATGAATTTGAATACGTGTGATACAAGAATACAAGAATCAATTGCAGGTTCAATAATTATAACGTAATATTAAACGACAAACAACATCGATATGAAATTGAATTAGGAACCCTGAGGTAGAACGATAGAGTGTTCTTAGTCAAGAAGACATACTATTTGGATGGTTATACTTTACAGAACTCTTACTAGATTGTGTAGCGCAGTTGTCTCTAAATTAGACTGAACATCATCGTACACATGTGCACCTCGCTCTTTACCTGCAGTTCTTCTTCGGCGTAGAAGCGTTTCATAAACTGTGTCAAAGAATTGAAAAGAAACAAATGTTCCGAAAGACTCGACGTCATTCTTTCACTCATCATAATTTCAATTCAATTATGTAAACGTGAACAATTCATGTATTTCCTTTTTAGCGGACATGATAAGCTTAATTAAGCGATGTTACCAATTTTAAGAAATATGTGGAGCTCGTTACTCTAAATACATTTTTCACATAAGAATATATACAATAATGATCGGTCCAAGATTCACTGAAAAGCATCAACGTTATATACATGTTAGGTGTGTGTACGTTTGTGCATTTTTTGTACTTCCGATCCATATGCCATTGAGAGATTACAGAAATTGCATTGTGTGTTGAACATGATTCCGTAGCTTCCATTGTACTATTGGTAAAGTGAAATTAATTTTGCAATATCGATTAAACAATTTTCACTTCCCTTCAATTGAGATTGTTCGTATGTAGAGACAGGTTGTGCTCATTTTAGCAGTGAGGTTATATACATATATGACCCTAGTTAGACCAACATAATTAAATTTGTGAGTGGACACTTGAGTTCACTTGAATTGGCATCCCTATCCGTCACAGATAAGTGAAAACGAGTTCACCTTCAGTTTTGATGAATTAATTAGATGATATTTCTTAATAAATTATTGTGACCAATGACCGAGGAAAATATATGCATCGATTTAATTATGTTTTCAAAGTCTAATTTTCAGTTAAAGAACCTGCACAATTACCATGATGTTTGCATCGCCTACATAGAGGTCCGGTTAACGTTGCTAGTGTTAAACCTGCAATTGTTCCCGATACGGCGTAAATGACCGGCTTATACCACTGTTGGGTAACATCTTGTGCAGGGTTGGCTGTTACTTCTGGAATCAGACAAGTACTCCATTTTGACAAGAACGATAATGTTATTATATTGTTTTGTTCATTATTAATAATTGTATTTATTGCAATTTTATGGATTACAAGTAATACCAATTACCGTACCTTGAAAAGGTACAATTCATTGTGTATGTTTATAATACACCATCAAGAATATAACATCAATCAAATTAGGTAAACTTCATTCAAATTTGTATTTGCAGTGTTTACCTAAAACAATCTTAATTACCATTTGGAGTTATCTTATTTATTTCTTGGACCTTGATGTTATCATCGGAGGGTAGAAACACTGTAAAACATCTCACTATCTTGGCATTCGATACATAAAAGATACATTAAGGTTCCAATTATCTCATATTTGTATATAAATAATCACAATAACCGGTGTTTCAGACGTTCACTGTGTGGATTTTACTACTCTACTAATTTTAAAGAATTGACTGTCTCAATCAGAAATAATGTTAAAATTGAAAACAAAAATAGAAAAAAAAACTAACAAAAGGTAAAGAATGGAATGTACAACTCAGATTTTAGTTCAAGTGACATTTGCAAGAAGTATTGATGCGATGCTTTGTTGTGGTAGCATTTAAATGTATATTTGAAACGTTATGTACAAACCCTTTGCCAATGAGTTAAAAACTGTCAATACATGTCTTAAAAGCTCGTCTGATTTCCATGCGCTGCAAATGTATATCTTCTTTTCATTTCCCGTATAATTCAGTGTCAACAGGCATTCCTCTGTTTGTTTACAAGTCTTTATTTCAGTTTTAATTTCATCTTCCCACCGAAGCGTCCATAGTCCTGTAACATTGCAGTCATCAACAAAACATTTGACGGTTACCTTCATATGTGGATGTAAATCAAGAGGTGATGTCGTGTTCAAAAACAGAGTCGGACAACCTGAAATAAAGTGTTGAAATTTTAAGAAGGTAACATAAAAGAATAAAATACCGAGTGAAGAAAAAAACACTACTTATCATTCTATAAAGACGAACAGTAAGTTCTATCAGTAATAAAACTACAATTGTTTCCGATACTGCCTTAATGACCGACGTACGCCACTCTAGGATAATAACTAGTGCTTCTGCAAAAATATAACATTTGCTGTGCAAGTACTCCAGTTTAGAAAGTTTGGTTTTGTAACTATCCTGTTTGGTAACTTTATAATTTTATTTATTGCATTGTATTTCTTATATTCAAAATAATACCAACTAACGTACCTTGTAAAGGTCAAAGAAATTGTGTAAGCTTCATGAACACAGTTAAAAACTACCAACAATCAAATTAGGTTAAACTGCATTCAAATTAGCATTCACAGTCTCGTAAATTGCTTAAGGCAACTGTATTAAACACAGTAAATAAAAATGATCTCAATTATATCATGAACCTTCATATTACCTGCCGAAGGTGGTGGCTTCTTAAATAAACTCTTGATATATTGCCATTCGTAACGGACATTTTGTTGTCAGTTGTCTCCAGTTTGGATACATATTCAATAACAATAATTGCAATAACTGAAGCTACAGCCCTTAACTATGTGGATTTTTACACTGCTGTCAAAAAACTGTCTCTCTCAGTCAGAATAAATTTTAAAATATGATGAATATTAAAAAAGGAATCAATGAAAAAAGATATGAAGTAAAATATTCTTTTCATTTATCGTGCCATTGGCGCAAAATGATTGACGCCTGGTGTTGGTATCATTTAAAATATATTTTAAATCGTTTCTAACAAACCCTCTGTCCTTGTGTATAAATTGTCAATGAATTTCTCAGAAGCTCGTTTAATTGCCATGTGCTGCAAATGTATATCTTCTCTTCATTTCCCGTATAATTCAGTGTCAACAAGCATTCCTGTGTTTGTTTACAAGTCGTTATTTCAGTCTTATTTTCATCTTCCCACCGAAGCGTCCATTGCCCTTTAATATTGCATTCATCAACAAAACATTTGACGGTCACTGAATTATTCGGATACAAGGTAATAGGTGATGTCGTGTTCAAATTAAGAGTCGGTCTACCTGAGATGTGGTGTTATATAGTGGAAATACCCAGTCAAAAGAAAACAATAATTATCACACATATGAAGATAACTTTTAGTGTATTCCTGTTCCTGATGCACATTTTTTTAAAGGAAAAGACATAAGCCTTATGAAATAGTTTGATGAATTGTATTCTGAGGGGCAATTGGCATAAAGACATGAGACAGTCTTTTTTTGAACTGCTTTTGCAGTTTATAAATATAGATTGTATAAGAATACGATCAGATCAGAAAAAATTCGATTCCCAATGTTATTTAAAACGACAATTGGCAGAATTGTGTTTTAAAATAGATTTCTGAATGAACGATGGCTTTCTTAAAATATTGATCATTAAAAAGATGATATTTGATGGTTTCAGTGTAACATCGTATTCTATTTCACAATTGGCATACACACATATTGTCACGAGTGGCGAAGTCACCTGTGAACATTTAGTTTTCAATATGATCACGAGTCAAATACAATACGATCTTACGCTGAAGTCAAGAAATGTTCTGTTTCTCTTTTGCTTATTTTATGAGATGTATTAGTTTTTTGTTTGTTTGTTGTTGTTTTTTAAAACCTTTTTTAAAAAGGAGTGCTTTCTATGACGCTACCCGTGGGACGCCCCTAACGTAAAACTAAAGCTGATGACGTAGCTGTCCATTTTCTATTTCTTAATCGTTAAGATAAGTTCATCGACCATTTGTTTATAGTTGGTGAAAATTAAAAGGTCGAACCTGTTAGCAAAACAATTGCAGATACTCATTGGGTAAATTACTTTCAGTTTTAGAGTTTGTTTCATGATACATAGGTAGTCAGTCACCCCACACTGTCAGAAAGCAGTCTGATTCGCTTGAAGACAGGTCGTTTACCAGGTAAAGAGTGATGACCGTGCTGCTAAGTTGTTAACTATTGAGGCATGCATGTGTGGGGTAAAATATTCATCAGTTAACATTTTAATTGCTGTGTCAATTTTAGGAAAGTTCGTTTCACGTATTGCAACGACAAACAGGTCAACAAGATATTAGAACGATGTTGTTCTCGTCTGTGGTTTATTTTCTATAAAAACAAATATTCGAACTTTAAGCTTCAAAGTTCAATAAAACTTTTGAAAAAAAACACCATTTTTTTAATAAACGGTAAGTTGTCTATTTCCAAATATATCTTTATTTAAACTCATGCAACCTTTTTTTAAATTTCAAATTATTTGGGGGGAGCATTTTTAATTCAAAAGTTACGTGTTAAGTTTTCATGAAGGGGAAGTTACTACAATGGATTTTATTTTATAAAAGAATCGGTAATACAGATTTTAAGATATATTTGTTCTAACTATTGTTAGGAGAAGGTAAAACACCTGAAATGAAAAAAAAAATATGATAATACATCAGTACAATACGGAAGACGGACACTTTGGGAGATGATTGTACATTAGAAAAGACGTCACGGTTCGATTGGTTGTGTGAACGAAATTCGACAAATAAGTCAGATTCAGATTAAGTACGTTCCTGTAAAAGATACTGTGTCAATTATATTGAAATGAGATGAAAAATGATCGCATCTTGTGGAACATGTTATTGTTCCCGCGGCCATGTCTTTTGTCACTTTGTAAAGCACGTTGGAAAAAGAACGGCTACCCTCACTGTCACCATTCGTCCAATTGTTACTCTGAATGTATCTCAAATTATCGTTGTCGCTTGACCATTTAATCGTGCAAGGTTGATCTGATTCATTTGTTTGACAAGACATATCTAAGAAATAGGCAGAAATATTGTTGTTGTAGTCATGTGCTTTGTTTACGGACATCGAAATACCAGTTGGGGGAACTGAAATGGAAAAAGAGAAAATACGGTTCATAAATGTTTTGTAGTATCAGATGTCTGAAACCTAAGTGTATTTCCTATGCTATTTAACACAAGCGTCGGCAGATATCTGTACTGAAATCATATGATATATGAAACCCATTCTTTTAAGGGAGTAATGTTACTTCATACATATTGGTAGTGATTAGTATTCAATATTATAGACTAAATATTGTGGATTGATATCGTCATCTGCTAAATATTTAAAGCATGTAAAATATAACATATGGAAGTATATTTCTATAGTACAGTTTTTCGACTTGAGTTATACTTAGATTATATGAACGCAGGTGCATTTTATAAAAGTACGATGTTCATCTATTTAAAAGTAGGTACAATTCATAATAACACACTGAGTACCAATTCGAATGTAGATGCATGCTACCGATTGAACCGTCTTGGTGTATTTGATTGTTGAGTTGTACATACTATTCAGTTGCATCGAATGCATGTTCAACAAAGCTATAAAGACAGAATGCAACAAATTCTTACAATTAAACACTGTATTCAAACTTGATATCAATCCCATTAGACTTACATTCCATATTAATCGTATGGCATACTGCCACATTTTAAATACCAAAATCGTATTTGCTTTTCCTGGTGAAGCACATATCCTTTCCATTCCATAGTTTGTTAGTCTTTGTCGTCGATGCTGTGCTGGTAAACGTATGAGAAGATCCATTAAATAAATCGATGTGTTGAACATTTGCTAGCAAAACTTCGCCAATGCGTAGTTCTATTGCCGGAGCAGGGACAGCATTTCACACTTCACATATTGATGAAGAGCTTTCTCCAAAAAGAAATTCAGGAACAGTTAGTACGGGCTTACCTTTCTCTGCGATTAACTTAATGAGTTTTAACAAAATCGAAAATAATGCGCGCTCCAATGATATTAAACTCCTTAAAATAACAATTCATAGCAATACACTATGTATCTTCTTCTAGCTAACCTACGTTACATAGAATGCCGTGCACCACGTATGGTGTTTCAAGGGCTGCATTTGAAACTAGGCATGTCACATTCCGTCTCGACAATCCATCCATTAGTTGATGAACGTTTTGGAAACGGTATAAGCCTGTGTTACATTCACTTTCAGCAAGAACAAATGAATCCTGGCCAAATAAAAGTACTACTTGTACGGGTTCTGTTCCATTTTCAGTTTTGCAACATAAATGCATCCTGTTGTATTAAAGGCAACAGATTTTGGACCGATGACTTGATGACTCGGTGGCTCTGAAAAAAATATTTAAATCACTTTGCTGTTCATGTCTTTATTACCTGGCGACATTAATTATCCTTCTTGTATTTATATAACTCCTTTTTATTCCAAACTATTCCAAAACAAAACCATTATTTAAAAGTCAAAATACTCATCTCTTTCTTCGAAGTTAAAAAATGTCAATATGTAAAAATATTCAGAACCTATTTTCTGTTCCCAAGGAACTTCTCGTAGCTGTATGGAATGGAAAAGGAATGTGTTGCACCAGGACAAGAAACGATGACATTGGTGCAGCAGATGATTCCATTTGCAAAAACATCAGTATAAAATGTAAGTTTCATTAGCGTATTTTGCATATAAAATACTATTAATTTGGTTTATGACAATCGTTTCAAAATGAAACGTATGATCAAATCATTTTTGTCGTATGCTCATTGATAAGATGTAGGTGGAAACATAAACATTATTGATGATTGTCAAGTATTTGTACATGTGTTCAGTTATAGAAGATTTAAAAGTATTTTGTAACTACACTTTAAGACTACTCCATACAAATGATGTATTTTGTTCTATCGAAGGATCCTTCTTCCAGAATCTAGTTCTAGCTCGTCTGTTCAAAGAGTAAGGAGGCTATTCCACTCGCCCGGCGTCTACGTAACCGGTTAAAGTTGAAGGGCAAGTTTACCTTCCTTTAATTCGCATCACACATTACATAACTCCATATTACTAGTATCCTAAATACAAATTATGACCCCAGATTGACTTATGAACTGAGTTTAACGTTTTAGGGCACATTGTGTCTAAAAATAGAAAAAAAAATGATGAGTATTTAAGAACTTAAGTTAGGGTTGAAAATTGTGATAAAACTTGATCTATATGAAGAGTTTATGGAGATCTTTCCTTGGAGTGCGTTTTCGGATCCCTAGGGTCAAACTTATGCAACCTTTTTTTAAATTTCAAATTATTTGGGGGCAGCATTTTTAATTCAAAAGTTACGTGTTTAGTTTTCATGAAGGGGAAGTTACTACAATGGATTTTATTTTATAAAAGAATCGGTAATACAGATTTTAAGATATATTTGTTCTAACTATTGTTAGGAGAAGGTAAAACACCTGAAATAAAAAAAATATGATAATACATCAGTACAATACGGAAGACGGACACTTCGGGAGATAATTGTACATTAGAAAAGACGTCAAGGTTCGATTGGTTGTGTGAACAAAAGTCGACAAATAAGTCAGATTCAGATTAAGTACGTTCCTGTAAAAGATACTGTGTCAATTATATTGAAATGAGATGAAAAATGATCGCATCTTGTGGAACATGTTATTATTCCCGCGGCCATGTCTTTTGTCACTTTGTAAAGCACGTTGGAAAAAGAACGGCTACCCTCACTGTCACCATTCGTCCAATTGTTACTCTGAATGTATCTCAAATTATCGTTGTCGCTTGACCATTTAATCGTGCAAGGTTGATCTGATTCATTTGTTTGACAAGACACATCTAAGAAATAGGCAGAAATATTGTTGTTGTAGTCATGTGCTTTGTTTACGGACATCGAAATACCAGTTGGGGGAACTGAAATGGAAAAAGAGAAAATACGGTTCATAAATGTTTTGTAGTATCAGATGTCTGAAACCTAAGTGTATTTCCTATGCTATTTAACACAAGCGTCGGCAGATATCTGTACTAAAATCATATGATATACGAAACCCATTCTTTTAAGGGAGTAATGTTACTTCATACATATTGGTAGTGATTAGTATTCAATATTATAGACTAAATATTGTGGATTGATATCGTCATCTGCTAAATATTTAAAGCATGTAAAATATAACATATGGAAGTATATTTCTATAGTACAGTTTTTCGACTTGAGTTATACTTAGATTATATGAACGCAGGTGCATTTTATAAAAGTACGATGTTCATCTATTTAAAAGTAGGTACAATTCATAATAACACACTGAGTACCAATTCGAATGTAGATGCATGCTACCGATTGAACCGTCTTGGTGTATTTGATTGTTGAGTTGTACATACTATTCAGTTGCATCGAATGCATGTTCAACAAAGTTATAAAGACAGAATGCAACAAATTCTTACAATTAAACACTGTATTCAAACTTGATATCAATCCCATTAGACTTACATTCCATATTAATCGTATGGCATACTGCCACATTTTAAATACCAAAATCGTATTTGCTTTTCCTGGTGCAGCACATATCCTTTCCATTCCATAGTTTGTTAGTCTTTGTCGTCGATGCTGTGCTGGTAAACGTATGAGAAGATCCATTAAATAAATCGATGTGTTGAACATTTGCTAGCAAAACTTCGCCAATGCGTAGTTCTATTGCCGGAGCAGGGACAGCATTTCGCACTACACATATTGATGAAGAGCTTTCTCCAAAAAGAAATTCAGGAACAGTTAGTACGGGCTTACCTTTCTCTGCGATTAACTTAATGAGTTTTAACAAAATCGAAAATAATGCGCGCTCCAATGATATTAAACTCCTTAAAATAACAATTCATAGCAATACACTATGTATCTTCTTCTAGCTAACCTACGTTACATAGAATGCCGTGCACCACGTATGGTGTTTCAAGGGCTGCATTTGAAACTAGGCATGTCACATTCCGTCTCGACAATCCATCCATTAGTTGATGAACGTTTTGGAAACGGTATAAGCCTGTGTTACATTCACTTTCAGCAAGAACAAATGAATCCTGGCCAAATAAAAGTACTACTTGTACGGGTTCTGTTCCATTTTCAGTTTTGCAACATAAATGCATCCTGTTGTATTAAAGGCAACAGATTTTGGACCGATGACTTGATGACTCGGTGGCTCTGAAAAAAATATTTAAATCACTTTGCTGTTCATGTCTTTATTACCTGGCGACATTAATTATCCTTCTTGTTCTTATATGACTCCTTTTTATTCCAAAACAAAACCATTATTTAAAAGTCAAAATACTCATCTCTTTCTTCGAAGTTAAAAAATGTCAATATGTAAAAATATTCAGAACCTATTTTCTGTTCCCAAGGAACTTCTCGTAGCTGTATGGAATGGAAAAGGAATGTGTTGCACCAGGACAAGAAACGATGACATTGGTGCAGCAGATGATTCCATTTGCAAAAACATCAGTATAAAATGTAAGTTTCATTAGCGTATTTTGCATGTAAAATACTATTAATTTGGTTTGTGACAATCGTTTCAAAATGAAACGTATGATCAAATCATTTTTGTCGTATGCTCATTGATAAGATGTAGGTGGAAACGTAAACATTATTGATGATTGTCAAGTATTTGTACATGTGTTCAGTTATAGAAGATTTAAAAGTATTTTGTAACTACACTTTAAGACTACTCCATACATATGATGTATTTTGTTCTATCGAAGGATCCTTCTTCCAGAATCTAGTTCTAACTCGTCTGTTCAAAGAGTAAGGAGGCTATTCCACTCGCCCGGCGTCTACGTAACCGGTTAAAGTTGAAGGGCAAGTTTACCTTCCTTTAATTCGCATCACACATTACATAACTCCATATTACTAGTATCCTAAATACAAATTATGACCCCAGATTGACTTATGAACTGAGTTTAACGTTTTAGGGCACATTGTGTCTAAAAATAGAAAAAATGATGAGTATTTAAGAACTTAGGTTAGGGTTGAAAATTGTGATAAAACTTGATCTATATGAAGAGTTTATGGAGATCTTTCCTGCGTTTTCGGCTCCCTATGGTCAAGGTCGCTATTACTAAAAGTAGGGAAAAGGTTGGTACTGAATACCTTTAGTTAGTGTTGTCATATTGCGACCCCAATTAGTATATAGGAAGTGTTTATTGAGACTTTTTTTTGGATTACGTTACATCGAGTGTAAATGTCCAGGTCACTGTAGCTATAATAGAAGAAAAATAAAAAGTATAAACTGAATCTCAAAGCAAAGGCTGGAGTTCTTCTGTCAATTATAGGAAACATGGGTTCGTCGCAATCTTGTTTACTTTTTATTTGAATTTTTATCGGTTTTGACAGGCACATTTAACATCATTATTGTATTCCTTTCTACGAACAATTGGTATATTCGAGCTTGCTGTCTAACGACAGCTCTTGTTATATAATACTTTTTTTGTTTACCAATTTACCAAAAAGGAAGCAGAAGACTTGGTAACTATTATTTCCTCTTAAGCATTTATCAGTTTTACTATTTTTTTTGTTTTTAACAATGCCTGTACTAAGTTTCAGGGGGTCCGACTCTGTATTTGAACACGAAGTTAATTCAAATTCATAGACTTGTAACACAACAAACGAGTAAACACTGCATTATGCAGGCGATGGTATAAGGATATACAAATGCATCAATTTGAAATTGGTCATTGAAAGTTTTAAGATAAGTTACAAATGGTTTTTAAGTTACTAATCAGATATTCATTAAACTTTTAATGCATGAAATGTCCTTGATGAGCTTCTTTATGTCAAATATATGTCTTTCAAATATATACCTTATTGGAACATACTATTATAGTTGGTCAATCCCATCAGGACATTTTTTCAACATTCCGATTTCCTGTCAACAATATACTTATTTGAACAGCCGTTTTCTGTGGACTCTGCACCTTGTTTTCAATGGGAAGTAAGGTAGGTATTTTAAGGTAAGTTTTAAGATTAAATTATAAATAGGAGAAGGGACATGATAGGAATACAAATGTTTTGTGTGAAATAAAATCGTTTAGTATGAATCAATTTTGATATCTTTTTTAATTGTTCCACTTTCTTTGATCATTTTCATGTTTTGTACTGAAGTATAACGTATCTTGTTGCAAAAGACAATTACATACGTAGACTCCTCAAACACGTTTGATATATTGTGCAATTAACTCAGGACATTTTATCCGATACAGCAGTTCTTCAGCATCTGAGCGTCAACAAGTCATACTCGTTTAAGTACTTTGTGTAATAAAATGTAATGAAATACTTGTTGCTTTATATGTTCAGTGCTGAAAATTACAGCGGTAAGTTTCTATCTTTTAGGTTACTACACGCACATGGGTAAATCCTTTTCATGCCCTTTGAAAATCCCATCATTAACCTAGCATATGTTAGAGTTTATTAAGTAATTTCTATTTGAATACAAAACTTTAGGGAGCGGAGCGCAGCTATCCGACTAAGTGTTAGCTCGTCCATAATTGCTTCAACTTAAATGCAAATAGTCGGCTTGGCTTTATGCGCATTCGCAATTATAGCAGTTTACTTAATCATGAAGAGCCATCTTCAGCAATAAGTTACGATTCTTCACAAGAAAGAAACTAAATATTTTCAAAATCTTATTCCTCTGATTGGCTAAATATGTATAGCAAACACTAAGGTTGATATATATGATGATTTTCTTGATTTGTTTTGTTAAACAATTGTTATTTACAGTGTAGTATATAAAAATTATTCATCCTGTAAAAGCCTAGGGTAAAATCATTAATTTTCAAATTGATTAAATAAACATGTCCAACATTATTATGAAGCATTTTCAAACAAATGTTATGAATTTTGATCAAAATAATAAAACATGTATTTATTGTCTATTATTGATAAGTAGTTATAAAAGTCACATTCATATACAAAGATTGTCATTGGGAATTATATTCAGTATTATACTATACGTTCTGGTTCTATATATAATAGTTTAATTTACTATTTCCCTCCAATATAACTTTTACAAATAAATGCAATTGATAATATCTAAGAAAACAGACACGGCGTCGGACAATGGCGTGCTACACATTGCATCGGTAGAAGTCTAGTACGCTGTCGTGCAGAGGCAGGCGAAAAATGGAGAACACCCTATTTGAAATCAATAAGGCGGCTATGCAATATTTCATAATAAACTGAACATACATGCATTCAAAGATAACGACTACACATGATATTTTACCAAATATAATGCAATGTAAGTTTAAAAATATAAACATCGTTTCCCAATGTCATGCATATCCGGTTACAATAATACACTAATACGCACTAATTATGTTATTTGGTAACGTAGAACAATGTTATATATTCCAGCAACCACGTGGTGACGACAGCCTAGCGTACGCCAAGTTGGCCATCACATTCCTACAGGATGCTAACACCAGAGTTCCGGCAAGGAGAACGAATACGCCGACGGAGTATACTGACATTGAGTTTTCTTCAACACAGAAACCTGCTTTAGAAGATCCTGTGTCCCACAATGCATCAACGTTGTGCTAGATCAAAGACCAAAAATTAAAACCCAAATATACCGTAGTATTGTATTGTTTCTTCATTGTATTCACACTGATAATGTTTGATATGAGTATGTCCTCTTTTGTGTTCTATATTGAAAATATTGTTTATATGAAAGACAAAATAATCTAAACCACTATTAGAGATATAAAAATGTATTATTCCCTGAATGTTATTAGTGACTGATGAAAAGCTTTTACTTCCTTATATATTTATACTATTAAGTCATTTTAATGTCATTAACCTTAGACACTTGCGCTGTGATTGTTTTATTATTTCTTTCATCATTGAAACTAAACACTAAACAGTGTGCTTTAGTTACCCAGTATGTCACTATAAATGTAAACTATGTGCGTGAAGTGAGCGGCATGGCGGCCTAGCGGATTACTTTTTTTAAATACTATAGCAATAGCAATTGCATTTGTGTTTACTGAATAAGGAGCGTTTTATTCATGAAGGTGTTCTTTGTCATTTATTTTGATTATAAGGTTGCTTGATAGGCCGAACTTAACGCCATAAATAAATTGAAGAATTGCACAACTGCAGTGATCTGCTGGTTGTGTGAATGGTTTTGAAAGGCATTTAGAAAAATACGTTTTCAATGTTGTATGCTGAAAGCACGTGCATATATTCATGATATCATGTTTATGATGAGAGAGGTTCAAGAAGGTTCTCTTTTGGCATCGAAAATACTAAAAAAGCCATTGTGTTTCTTTTAAACAGTGGCCGTCTCTTTAACAAATAATCAAACTTTGCCCATGTTAAGCGTTTCGCATGTATGTTTTAAATATTGCTTATGGTAAGAAATGCTGCCCAATTGATATTTTTTTCCTTTTAAATCACGTAAAATGGCAAACAAATGGCACTGTTTAATCAAGCATTGTATATATTTGCTTATATTTTCTTATTTTTGGCTAATTATGAAGGCTGAGAAGCAGAAACGTTAAAAACATAACTTTTTAGAACTCTCAATATATTGAAGTTTTGGATAACACTGAAATATGAAGGATTCTTTCGAAGTACACACTCACGTTTAAGCCTTTCAAAATGCTAATTAGGAGTAAAAATTAAACCCTTTTCAGGCACAAGGCAAGGGCCCTAACGACAAATTACTAGAGACACAAACATGTAAACACTATACACACAAATACAAACACCACACACTCATCATATAAGTTTAAAAATAAATGATTGGATTACCTCCTAACGGTCAGTGAAACACAATATAAATGGAACACAAGTCTACTGTTGGATTTAACTAATTTTATGGCAATGACTTCACTTATCAAATCTCAAAATTAAAAAACAAACCTTATCAGAGCAAGCATCATATAATTGACTTTGATTTTTGCGATTTTTTACACCGACTGAGGTTTGGGTTATCTTCAACAGGTTATTGATAACTTTAAGGCAGCTTATCCTGGTTATTTCCATTGTGTTATTAATAGTAAAACAATAG
This sequence comes from Mya arenaria, assembly GCF_026914265.1. Lineage (NCBI taxonomy): Eukaryota > Metazoa > Mollusca > Bivalvia > Myida > Myidae > Mya > Mya arenaria. Next base: position 41,306,266 of record NC_069126.1, read on the forward strand.
TTTGGGTCAATGACTTACCGATCTGTTGGGTACGCAACGCTCTAAACCATATGTATTCTTTCGAAGGCAAAATACAATGTTAAATTGTTGTAAAATTGCACTGTTCAAAATCCAGCTCGTGTGTAAACGCAATGTAACGCAGAGGTCTTCAAGTATATATGTCAGTTTATTTCCCCCAAACATAACCGTGTTAAATATATATCTAATAAATGTCTCATCCCGTGTTAAAGCTTTACTCTCACATATATACCACTTTTACAATTTTTTTTTTTTTGTATTGAAAAGAGCAAATGTTTGTGTATATATCTGCAAACCAATGATATAAGATTGCTGACAAGAAATCAGATCGTTGATTTTCATATTTCCGTTCGAATATTAATGTTTTATAGCTTAAACCGCTACTTTCGGTTTAAGAAAAATGTATAAAACATCAAAACACTGGCTCGTTCCAAGACAAAAAATAAAAATGTTGTCAAAACGTTCAATCTGTGAGAGTGAAGCTTTTATTGTGAATTAAAAGTATTTTATATTGATATCATGTGTTCAAATGAAACTAACATGCTGGCTGCTTCAAACCGATATTTAATCCACCGCAATAAAAACAATATACCAAGACCATACGCTCCTATAATGTTATATCGTCACAGGTGTGATAAAATGACAATAATGTATAACTTGACTTCTAATTGTACAGGAAGAATTACAAACAGCAAAATAAACAGTGTTATTTATACAAACAAAAACAAAAAACATTCATTACAAATTTGTTATTTCATTTGTTTGTTATTTTATAAATATCAAATAAGTAAACACTCATAGCTCGTTTTGTATTTCATTCATTTGTTATTTTATAAACAAAAATGAAACAAGCACTCATAACATGTTTGTTATTATATTCATAGTGGTCATTTTGCTTCACGTTGGTTGTTGGGATTACAGATATGGTTATCGTTAAATCATTTACACAATGATTATACAAAACGTGAACTACATGGACGAGCACAACAGCCAAACATTTATGAACTGTTTATGGTATAAGGTAAACGAATCAAAGTCCTTATAAACAATCATTCATGTATACAAAATACAACAAGGATATACATATTAGTTCCAGTGTATTATCAATACCAATTTATCGCTTATAAAAATATTCAGCGAATGACAGCAAAAACCTGCGTTACCTTTCGAAAAGGGGTTACCCGAGTTCCTAGATCTCAACATCAAACATTGTCCAAACAATGCACAATTAAACATATAGGCCTATTAAAACATTCAAAATTATTGCACCTTTTTAGTACTTAACGAACAGATACAAACAGTTGCTTTAAATGAATACAGACGGGGTAACATTGGTTACTGCTCAAAGGTACGGTTCAACCAGACTAGACACCAATGCCCTCTTCTAAAGCATTGAGGATTTTTGCCCAAATTTAAGTGCCTGGAGTAGAAAGCTAAACTGCGTTTTCGGTAAACACTATAAATAACATTGACAGATTAACGTATTTTATAATGGGCTGATAAATAAAGAATGAATGATACGCAACGATTCGAAAATAGCAAATAATTTACAAATGATTTCAACGTACTTTTTAGTTGTTATCAAATATAAAATAGGTCAATATATTACAAGCAAGAAGTACATATTAAAAACACTCACTTAATACCAATACCAATACATTTTTTAATAAAAAAACGTTCAATGTACTGCCTTGAAACGGTTAGCGAAATTATGATGATAATATGATTTCAAAATGACACAAATCCATCTACATCGTAAATTGTTTGATCAGTAACTAATTCGGTTATATTGGATGTATATAATTCGCTTCCGGTACGTTTGTCCGACGGTTACTTTGGGCGGATGGGGTATCCACATAGTCGTAAGAGTTTACACACTCGTTTGAACGGACTGGGTTTCCTTCCATATCACATAGTTGTGGTGCGTCTTTGTTCTCGATTGCACTTGCAGAGACTCTTGTCTTCAAATGTAAATAGTGCTTAATTTAATAAATATTATATTCATTAAACAAAAAAAAAACATAACTTTCAAATTTAGTAATTCTTGTTTAGTAATTTTAGAAATCAGATTATCAAGTATTTTAGGTGTTTAATTATCAATTTGCCATATATACGAGTAGTACGCTGATTGTAGCTGAGGATATAGAATACCTTGCACAAGCACATGCTACTCTCAGAGGCTTCTTACAACACGATACCACAAGGGTTGTATGAAACCGACTTGATCTCGAGTGGTATGAAACCTCTGAAGGTTTCATCTACAAACAGAGTATGGAGTGTTCCTCACCGCTCTACATCATTGAATTAAAATTTCAAGCATTTAACTGTTGTTTTGTTCAAACGTTATCTTACACGGCTAGCAACATCGAAAAACAAATGAGGTGAAACAATATATGATTGTTTGGTATGGAACATTTTAAAATTGATGATTATAATAGAAAACTTACCAGATTGTGAAGTGCAGTTGTCTCAATATTAGACTGAACATCATCGTACACATGTGTACTTCGCTTTCTTACTGCTGGTCTCCTTAGGCGTATAAGCGTTTCATAAGCTGTGTCAAATATATCAATATTGTCATTAATCATGATGTAACAGACTTCTTCGGATTAAAAACAGAATAAAATGTAAATTTGGAAAGACACGATGACGTTTTTTTAATCATTGCGATGCCATTGCACTCATTTGAACGTCAACTATTCATATATTTCCTTATTGGTGGACAAGATATACGAAATTAACCGATGCCACCAATATTCAAGTTTGATATTAAAACATATGTAAATACTCTATCTCATTTCTCTTATTTCATTCATGATCGATCCAAGATTCATCGATATACATTAACGTTATATTTATGTAAGGTTTATGAATGTGCAGATATATATTTACTTTCGATCCTTATGCACTTCAAAATTTTACAGTATATGTTTTAGGTGCTGAACATGTTTCTGCAGCTTCCATTAAATTATCGATTTACTGACACTGGTTTTGCAATGTTTCGATTCCATTTCATCTAGTGATATTCTGATGAACCCGAAATATATATTCAAACTCGTTGTACTGTCTCAAGCTTCAAATATGATTTTTCGTATGCATAGATAAGTTGTGCTGATTTTATCAGTGAGGTACCACACGATTAACGTCCCTAGATATACTAACATGATCAAAATTTTAAGTTTTTCAAAGTTGGCACTTGATTACCAAAGGCACGTCTTCTGTCACAGATACGTTTACATTAATCTACCTTTGGTTAACTGAGTAAAACATTGTCAACAGGGTAATCGACGTTCACAAGTAGCTTACCTTGAGTTTGAAGCAGAATATCTGGATGTGTCAACAGATAATTTAAATTCTGATCAGTAATCCAGTTATGCATAGATAGAACATACTTAGTTTTCTCATTTTCAATTTAGAGTATTTGCACAATTACCATGATGTTTGCATCGCCTACATAGAAGCACTGTAAACGTTGTTACAAGTAAAAATTTAACTGTTCCCGACACGGCGTAAAGGACCGATATATGCAACATTTTGGACACAACTAGTACAGGGTTGGTTGTTGCTTCTGCAATTAGATAATATTTGCCTGTTTCATGCACACAATGAGAGAAATACCAACATTCAGATAAGGTTGAACTTCATTCAAATTTGCATATGCAGTGTTGTAGTTTGCTTAAGACAATTTTATTAACGCAATAAAATCAGTGATCCCTCTCATGAACCTTCACGTTATCATTGCAGTGGCAACGTTAAACATCTCAATATATTTTCATTCGTAAGAGACATTTTATTATCAAATGTCTCGTATTTGGAAAAATAAATTGATAAATCCGAGGCTACATACGTTAACTGTATGGATCTTACCACTAATACCGTACAACTGTCTCTCTCAATGAAATCGAATGCTAAAAAATATCAAAGAATAAAATACAAAATAAGGAAAGAAACTGTTCAGTTGACATCGGTGTCTGATTGATTGATTGTTTGCTGGTTTAAGTATCATTTAAAATGCATATTTAAATTGTTTTATACAAACCCTGTGTCACTGAGTTAAAAACTGTCAATGAATTTCTCAGAAACTCCTCTGAATTCCATGCCCTGCAAACGTATGTATTTTCGCCATCTCCCGTATAATTCAGTGTTAACAGGTCTTTATTTCAGTGTTATTTTCTGCTTCCCAGCGAAGCGTCCATTTCTCTTTAGCATTGCAGTCATAAACACGACATTTAACGGTCAGTGTATTCTTCGGATATAATTCAACAGATGATGTCATGTTCAAATACAGAGTTGGATCACCTGAAATGTATTGTGAAAATTGTTAAGAGAGTAAAAACGTAACATAAATACCTAGTGTAGAAAAAAAAGTAATCATACATTTCATATGTATTTAATTAAATTCATATAAGAAGTGAGTACACATGTAATTCTTATGAAAGATACAACAATATATAAGTACATTCCGAAAGAAGTATATCTTTGTAAGAAGAAATATCATGAAACTAGCAGTCACGGTTAAATGAATTATAGATAATTTAACATTGTTCTGTACAAAACGGAATATACTTGGACTCAAATACAGCTTGGAAATCTATAGAAGACTCGCCTAGCGGCTCGTCCAATATGACTTTCCAAGCTGTGTACTGGTCCAAATATATATATCCGTATTGTATAGAACAATGTAAGATAACCTATAATTACACTTAATGAGATATCTACTACTTCCTGTTAGGTAAATGGGTAAAATGCTATGTATACCAATTAGTGTAATATAAAAATACATTCTGAAAGACAGAGTTTTCAGCAAAACAAATGCATCATAAGTATGGAGATAGGAGTCTCGGTTTAATCGATAGTGTGGCCGAACGTCGACAACATAAATAAGATCGAGTACGTACCTGAAAAGGATACAACATAATTTTCGGTTAAATGAGATGAAAAATGATTGCATCTAGTGGAACATGTGATGATTCCCCCAACCATGTCTTTAGTCACTTTGTAAATTACATTGGAAACAAAACTCCCATGTTCACCATAAGTCCAATTGCCACTATTAATATATCTTAAATCATCTCTGTTGCTTGCCCATTCAATGACGCAAGGCGGATTTGATTCATTCGTTTCACAAGAAAGGTTCATGAAATAGGCAGAAACACTGTCGCTATATTCGGGTTTTTTGCTCACCGACATCGAAATGTCCGAAGGCGGATCTGAAAGCAGAACACGAAAAACCTTTATATAACTTTTTTGTTTACACTTCAGAAACGCTAAGAAAATAACAAATAATAAATTATGTATCTTCCCATGCTACAAACATTTACCACGAGAAGGATAGGTATATCAAGTGTGTTAGGCCTTATCTCAATTTCCAGTTTTAACGTCATCAAGTACGCACATTTTATACAATAAATACGCTAGTGAAACTTACATTTGATACTGATGTTATTGCATATGGAATGATCTGCTATTCCAAAGTCGTCAATACTTTTCCTTGTGCAGCACATTTCTTTTCCATTCCACAGTTTGTGAGTCTTTGTCACCTTAGCTGTGCTTGCATAAGTATGAGAAGATCCATTAAATAAATCAGTTTGTTGAACATCAGATAGCAAAACATTGCCAATATGTATATCTCTTACCGGAGCTGGGAAAGCATTCCGCACTTCACATGTTGTTGAAGAGTTTGCACCATCAAGATATTCAGGAACTGTTTGATCGGGTTGGCTACCTTTCTCTGGAATTAAAACAATGATTTTATAACATCCTATATTATACACGATCCAACAATATTTATCTCCACAAAATTACGAATCATATACATTATGTTTATTCTACTTGCTTACCTACGTTACATAGAATGTCTTGCACTTCGTAAGGTGTTTCAATGGCTGCATTAGAAACCTGACATGTCACATTCCGATTCGACAGTCCTGCCATGTGTTGATGAACGTTACTGAATAGATAAAACCCATTGTTCTGTTCGCTTTCAGCAAGAACAAATAAATCCTGTCCCAGTAAAAGCGCCACTTGTACAGGTTCTGTTCCATTTTCAGTCTGGCAATATATGTCGGAATCTTCATAAACATAAATACATTTTGTTGTATTAAAGTCAGCGATTTTTGGACCGAGGATTGGGTAACTCGGTGGCTCTGAAACAAATCATTTATATTACTTGAAATAACAATTACCCATGAAAACTGAAGATTAATCACGTTGCTGCTCATGTATTTATTATCTGTAGACATCATTATCCTTTTTGTACTTATACGATTCCTTTTTATTCCGAGCTAACATATCAAAACAAAACCAATATTTAAAAGTCAGAATGCTCGGTGAATTAAAAGCAATGTACCTGGAATATGAAGCTGCACAGAATCCGTGTGGCCACCTGAATAACAATATAAAGTATACGTTCCTTCATCTCTGTCTTCTAAGTTAAATATAGTCAATATGTACAAATATTCAGAAACAATTTCCTCATCGTAAGAACCTTTTCGTAGCTCTATGTCCTGGATATTTGTCTTCCATGTTCGTGTAGTGTTTATTTGCTGTATAGAATAGTCAGATGGAAAATATCCTAGTTTAACGTCCCCGCCACGAACAACCGGGCTTAGAATCACGAGGGCTCCACACTGTCCAACAATTTCTGTAAATAAGCGGGATTATCACATTAAAACCATGTTTTTGCTTTGTATTCATTAAAAAAACATGGACAAGCCTTATAGTAAATTGAAAAAAAAACACGCTCATTTATGTTAGGAGGCTTTAAAGAATAAAATCCAAATACCAAACAGAGAAGACCAATCACATTCTTTATACCCATATCAGTTAGTGTGTATCAATACATATTTGGTTTACATGTTTGAGTGGACGCCGATATTAACCTTTCACATTTAAAGCTATTAAGCTTGATACTATTGTTGTGTTTGTTGAACATCCGGCGTAAAAGTCAGATCTGTTGTATTCAATAGAAGCTTTCCATTTCAAAAAGAAGGACCCATCCTCCGAATATCTTTTAACGTTTGTCCCGTTCATTGTTTGAAAATATGTGCTGCCTTCCATTATGTATTTCCATTCAACCTCGCATCCCCATGGGTAAGAGGGTGTTGCTTTCAAAGTAACCTCCCTGTTCAAAAACGCTGGCCCTACCACTGATATGGTTCCGTAGTGCTTCCTTGCTACACAGATCAGCCCGAACAAAGCTGAAAAAAAAATAGTAAATGAAAAAAGTGCAAAAAGATTGCGAGTACACATAACATTCTTGATAAAAGTATCTGACTCGTAAAACTGAAATTATGGATAAATTTGAGTAGCGATCAGTTTTAGTTGCAACTTAATCCATAAGAGCTTTGCCGAAAAACTCTAAGATAACTGCCATTCATTCTGATGTTGCTTCATTTAGTATCTATCAGACGATATGGCATTGTATTCAATTATGAATTACATTTAAAAACCTTAGCAATTAATTGTGGTACTTACTGGACGCCGATAGGCTATTCCACTTCTTGCAATGAGTGTTATAATCTAATAGGTATAACGCGTTGTCATTGTCTGTATTATTAAAATGTTTACTCCTTAAACCGTCGTAGTGTAAAGAATATTTTGACTCATATTTAAAATAGAATATCACGTTGCTACTTTATTAACGATTGCTAACGTCGATGACTAAAATGTTGTGTTCAATAGTTGAAAAATGTCTGCCTTATTTTGTAGTACACTTGGTTTAGAACATTGACAGGTTCGCATCATCTTCAAATGTGGTTAGAATTTCACTAATATTCCATAACTATTGTACAAACAGCATATTATGCATGTCAAAGATTCGTTACCGGACTATAGTTGATTGGTTTCAGCTATTAAAAGGAAATTTTTATGAGCAGCTAAAATACAATGGTCAAATAAGAAAGCTGGACTGTTATTATAATTGCTAAATATGAAAGATATTGTGCATCAATGAATAGCAGAGTGATCAAGATTAATATCTTATTTATATTGATCAAATAGAAAGCGATATGATAATTTTATGGAAATCACGTCAATCATCTTTTTAAGTCATGAAACACCAAGGATGATCTCAGTATTATCAATTAACGCCAGATATGTTGTTTTGGTATAGTTATTGAAAAGAAAATGTACAATAAAATACTGATGGTATTTAGCAGGAAATTGGTCAATGGTGAATGTGACATAAAAAGTCTGCTCAAGCATACAATGTGAACAATAAAAAATTTGCACTTTCGTGTTTTGGCATTTTGTTTGTAGTAGTAGCAGATATTGTTGTAGAAGTAGCAGTAGTAGCAATAGTAGTAGCAGCACCTGCTCCAGCAGAACAGACCTCAGTAGCAGAAGAAGTAGCAGTAAAAGAAAGTGTTGTAGTAATAACACTTACTGAAGTTTAAACCAAAAACGAACAATTGTCATGTAACTTACGTACCAGTTAATCGCACGGCAAATCGAACACCCTTTATTATCCATGGTGGTAGCATTGCTCGAGCATCAAATATTATTTATCCTGATGAATATGACTGCTGTAGTTTGTTTGAACATGTTTAACATTTCTTTACAACGGATAATTAACATTACAGAAAAAAGAGACCGACAGTCCTTCATTTCTTCATGGAGGAAGATAAGTATTGTTTCTCTATTCGATTCACAATTGTTCAGCTGAAGTGCTGGACTCTCTGTCTATTCATATTTTCTGTTCAACAATACGTTTCACGTTACTTTAATATTAATTATACAAGTTCCCATTGACAGACAGTCGATACGTATATTTTTGCAACAGGAAAAAAAACTTAAACCAGACCCTCTGACAATGAACTTAAAAGTAATAGTTGTGCCCTTGTTTGGATCTATAAGGCATGCCACATTACCTTAGTTAGTTTAGTTTAAACATATATATATAACTAAGCTGTATATTACTTGATCACATTGTTCTGATCCACCCGACCTCTTTTAGCATAATGTCACAGTTGTGTGTTTAGCTGATTGCATTTTCAGACCATTTCGTACCGGTCAGACCTACTTCTAATACACGTTTATCATGTTTTCTTACGAGTAATTTTATCATAGTCAACTAAATTGTATAAAGGTGTTCTTATTATTAATGATATGGCTGATATGTAAATGTACTTCCAAACCAACATAACATGTCCAGTTAATTGTGAACATACTTAGTTAGTTCCGCCGTTTGTATGTGCGTGCGTGTGTTTGTTCGTGTGTGCGTGCGTGTGTATGCTTAGTATACCGGCGATCGAACGAATTCGTTTAGCCACATGTAATCATACAATAATGATTGCATTTAAAAACGCATTGATTGGATTGACTCAATCATCGCCAAATGAAAGTGACAGAATCCACGACTCGCTCCGGAAACTGATATGCGCGCCGTAATCAGCGTTTATATATTCATGCATAAAGCATAATGATCAAGTTGAGTCAATAATGTCGGACAATAAATATGTTTGAATGTTTTTAATTGCATTACTAACAGTAAAGAACTCAATAAAATGTACCCACAACATATGACCTTCCTTCGATTTTCAGAAAATAGTTATGCTATAATGATCAGTTTGACAAAAAATCATGTATTAATTTTTTTTATAACTCATACTTTTCGTAAGATAATTGCAAACACCAACAAAAACAGTGTTATTTTATACACAATAAAGCAACGAATAGTCTTAACACGATATTATATTGCATTTGGTTCTTATTTAATGATCATCAAAGAAACAAACACTCAAAACATGTATTTATTTCATAATCTTGTTAATAGTTATACAAAAAGGAAACAAACACTCATAACATGTTTGTTATAATATTCATAGTGGTCAATTTGCTTCAGGTCGGTAGTTGCGATATCGAATCTAGTAATCAAGCTAATCATTTACACCATTTGAATACAAACGTGAACAACATGGACAAAAGCAGTCAAAGGTAAAAGGATCAACGTCTGACGAAATAATCAACAATGTGCACAACTTGCATAAACACATATTTCATAGTTACAGGGATTTACAACTACCCATCTTTGTTATAAAAAAAATTCAATGAATAGCAGATGAGTAGGTTTTGGAATGGGGATAAACCGGTTTACAAGATTTTAACATTAAACTTGTCAAAACATTTCACCCTTAACCGTCATGCCGTTAAAGCTTACACCAACTTAAAAACAATAAAGCAATTAAACAAAATATAAACTTAAAGCAAACTTTAAGTTCTCAACGACAAGATACAAACAATCTCATTGAATGAATACAGACGGAGTAACAGTTGTTACTCCTCCAAGTTACGATTCAATCATACTAGACACTAATCCACTCTATGGAACACAAGTTATCAAAATGACTGGGGAAATTTGCTCAAATTTGAGCGCCTGGAGTAAAAAGCTAAAACGCGATTCGGTAAATACTATAAATACAATTGACGTTAACATATGATTGGGATGATAGATAAAGGAGATAGTTTGAATAATACGCAGCAAATCAGAAATTGAGAATGATTTACAAATAATTTGCACCTTTTATTGCTATCTAAAAATAAATGCACACGTGTTAAATGTATAACAAGCAAAAAGTGCATAACAGAATACTAACGTAAAACAATATCAATACATTTACTAACAATAAATTATCAAATTACGGCTTTGAAAGGATCAGCGAAATTATAAAGGTTATATTATTTTCAAATCACACAAATCCGTATCCATAAATATTATTTTGATAAGTTGCTTAATCGGTTATATAGCATGGATATAATTTTCATTTGGTGCGTCTGTTCGACGGTCTCTGTCAGCGGATGGGGTATCCACATAGTCGTAGTGACTGACAGTCTCGTTTGAACGGGCTTGGTCACCTTCCATATCCAATTGTGGTGGTGCGTCTTTGTTCTCGATGGCTCGTGCAGACACTCCTCTCTTTAAATATAAATAAAGCTGATTTTAATAAATAAAAATCATTACATGGCACAATCAAAATCGTCTTATCTTAGAAAATTGCCATATATATAATAGTTACGCTGATGGTTACTGAGGATGTACAATACCTCTCACAATCGCATGCATGCTTCAGTGGCTTCTAACCACACGATATCATGATATAAGTGTTGTATGAAGCCAGTAAAGGTTTCACCTAAGAAAAGTGTATAGAGTGTACCTCACCCTGATCATGTGAACGCTCCACACCAATGGTAAAACGTCATTCATGGTCAAAGTCAAATTGATTTCAATACATGCTATATACAAGAATCAATTGCAAGTTCAATCATTTAAGCGTTTTTAATAACGTAATATTACACGAATAGCAACATCGATATGAAATTGAATCGAAAACCCTGAGGTAGAACGATATAGTGTTCTTAGTCAAGAAGACAGGCTGTTCTGATGGTTATACTTTACAGAACTCTTACTAGATTGTGAAGCGCAGTTGTCTCTACATTAGACTGAACATCATCGTACACATGTGCACTTCGCTCTTTGCCTGCAGTTCTTCTTCGACGTAGAAGAGTTTCATAAACTGTGTCAAAGAATTGAAAAGAAAAAAAAGTTTGTAAACTCCGAGAGACTTGACGTCATTTTGTCACTCATCATAATGTCAATTCAATTTTGGTGAACGTCAATAATTCATGCATTTCCTTTTTAGTGGACACGATAAGCTTAATTAAGCGATGTTACCATTTTTTACCAAATATGTGGAGCTCATTTTTTTCTAAATACATTAATGATCGGTCCAAGATTCACTGAACAACATCAACGTTATATTCATGTTAGGTGTGTGTACGTTTGTGCATTTTTGCACCTCGATCCTCGTGCCATTAAGAGATTACAGAAAAAGTATTGCGTGCTGAACAAGTTTCCGTAGCTTTGTATTATCAATAAAGTGAAAATCTATTTTGCAATATCGTTTAAACAGTTTTTTCTTCCCTTCATTTAAGGTTGTTCGAATGCAGAGACAAGTTGTGCTCATTTCAGCAGTGAGGTAGTATACATATATGTCCCTAGATAGACTTATATAATCAAATTATATATAAATTTGTAAGAGGACACTTGAGGTGACTTGAATTGGCATGCCTATCTGTCACAGATAAGTGGAAACGAGTTCACTTAAGATTTACTGAGTGAAACATTGTCATCGGGAAACAGACGATCACAAATGCCTTACCTTTTGTTTTGATGAATTAATTAGATGGTATTTCTTAATAAATTATTGTGACCAATGACCGAGGAAAAAATATGCATCGATTTAATATTGTTTTCAAAGTCTAATGTTCAATTAAAGAACCTGCACAATTACCATGATGTTTGCATCGCCAACATAGTAGTCCGGTAGGCGTTGCTAGTGTTAAAACTACAATTGTTCCCGACACGGCGTAAATGACCGGCGTATACCACTGTTGGGTAACATCTTGTGCAGGGTTGGTTGTTACATCTGCAATTAGACAAGTACTCCATCTTGGCAAGAACGATTTTGTATTTGTATTGTTTTGTTCATGAATAATTGTATTTATTGCAATTTCATGGATTAAAAGTAATACCAACTACCGTACCTTGAAAAGGTACAATACATTGTGTATGTTTATAATACACCATCAAGAAAATATCAACGATCAAATTAGGTAAACTTCATTCAAATTTGCATATGCAGTGTTTACTAAAGACAATCTTACTTAACACAGTTATTGCAGTTGTCATATTTATTTCTTGGACCTTGATGTTATCTGCGGAGGGAAGAAGACTGTAAAACATCTCACTGTCTTGGCATTCGATACATAAAAGATACATTTAGTTTCCAACTGTCTCGTATTTGGATATAAACAATTACAATAACCGATGTTTCAGTAGTCTACTGTGTAGATTTTACCACTAATATCAAAGAATTGTCTTTCTCTAACAATCAGAAAGAATGTTAAAATTTAATAAAAAATAGAAAAAGTAACAGAAAGTAAAGGATAAATTGTACAGCTCAGATTTTAATTGAAGTGCCATTTGCTATATAACTATTGATGCGATGCTTTGGTGTGGTGCCATTTAAAATGTATATATCAATAATTATATACGAACCTTCTGTTATTGTGTTTAAAACTGTCAATGAAAGGCTCAGAAGCTCGTCTGATTTCCATGCGATACAAATGTATATCATCTCTTCATCTCCCGTATAATTCAGTGTAAACAGGCATTCCTTTGTTTGTTTACAAGACGTTATTTCAGTCTTATTTTCATCTTCCCATCGAAACGTCCATTGCCCTGTTACATGGCAGTCATCAACAAAACATTTGACGATCAACTTCATTTTTGGATGTAAATCAACAGGTGATGTCGCGTTCAAATACAGAGTCGGACAACCTGAAATGTAGTGTAGAAATTGTTAGAAAGTAACAAAGAAGAATAAATACCGAGTTTGGAGAAAACAAATCTTAACATTCTATAAAGACGAACAGTAAATTATATTAGTCATTAAACTACAATTGTTTCCGATACTGGGTATAGGACCGGCGTATACCACTCTAGGATTATAACTAGTGCTTCTGCAGAAATATAACATTTGCTGTGCAAGTACTCCAGTTTGGAAAGTTTGGTTCTGTAACTATTCTGTTTGGTCAATTTATTATTGTTTTTATTGCATTATATTTCTTATATTCAAAATAATACCAACTAACGTACCTTGTTAAGGTTGAAAATAAATTGTGTAAGCTTCATGAACACAATTAAAAAATACCAACAATCAGATTAGGATAAATTACATTCAGATTAGCATATGCAGTGACGTATTTTGCTTAAGGTAACCTTATTAAACACAGTGAATAAAAGTGATTTCAATTATTTCATGAACCTTCATGTTATCTGCGGAATGTGGTGGCACCATAAAACCTCACAATATATTGCATTTCGTTGTCAGTTGTCTTCAATTTGGATATATAATAAATCACAATAACTGAAGCTACAGAACTTTACCATGTGGATTTTAACATTGCTATCAAAAAACTGTCTCTATCAATTAAAATAAATGTTAAAAGATAATGAACAGTAACAAATTATTGAACTGGAACAAAAATAATAATAATAAATAAGGCGCAAATAAGGCACAAAAATCCTTTCAGTTACATTGGGGCAAAATGATTGACACCTGGTTTTGGTATCTCGCAAAATGTATATTTGAACGTTAAATACAAACCTTCTGTCAATGAGTTTAAAACTGTCAAGGAGTTTCTCAGAAGCTCTTCTAATTTCCATGCGCTGCAAATGTATGTCATCACTTCATCTCCCGTATAATTCAGTGTCAAAAGGCATTCCTCTGTTTTTTTACAAGTCTTTATTTCAGTCTTATTTTCAGTTTCCCATCGAAACGTCCATTGCCCTTTTACATTGCAATCATCAACAAAACATTTGACTGTCACTGTAGTATTCGGATATAAGTTAATAGGTGATGTCGTGTTCAAATGCAATGTCGGGTCACCTGAAATGCAGTATTATATTCTGGTTAAACCCAGTAATAAGAAAACAGTAAATATCACACATGTAAAGATAAATTGTATTGTATTCCTGTTCCTATTTTACATTTTTTAAAGAAAAAACATTATCATTTTTATTTATTGTATTCTGATTGGCTATTGGCATAAAGACATGAGAAAATCTTTTGCAGTTTATCAATATATTATATAGGAATGCGATCAGGACAGAATACAAAATCGATTCCCAATGTTATTTAAAACCACAATTGGCATAATTGTGTTTTAATATAGATTTTTGAATGTACGAAAGCTTTCATAAAATATTGAATATTAAATATATGATATATATTGTTGGTTTCAGTGTCACATCGTGTTCTATTCCACAAGTGGCATAAAAGTGACATATTGTCACGAGTGGTGAAGCCACCTGTAAACATATAGCTTTTAATATGATCACGAGTCAAATGAAATACAATCTTACGCTGAAGTCGTCAAGAAATGGTGTTTCTCTTATGCTAATTTTGTGAGATTTACTAGTGTGTTTTTTTTTCGAAAGGAGTGCTGCTTTCTACGCCGCTTACAGTGGGACGCCCTTCACGTAAAATTAAAGCTGATGACGTAGCTGTTCATTTTCTATTTCCTAATCGTTACGAAAAGTTCATCGACAATTTTAGCAAAACAATTGCAGATAATCATTGGGTAAAACACTTTCAGTTTTAGAGTTTGTTTTATGATACCTAGGTATTCAATCACCCCTCACTGTAAAAGACCAGTCTGATTCGCTTGAAGACAGGTAGTTTCCCAGGTAAAGAGTGAAGACAATGCTGCTAAGTTGTTAAACTTCGAGGCTTGTGGGGGGGGGGGGTAAAAAATTAATCAGTTAACCTTTTAATTGTTGTGTTAATTTCGGGAAGTTCGTTTTACGTATTGCAACGACAAACAGGTCAAAAATATATTTGAACGATGTTGTTTTCGTCTTTGATTTATTTTGTATGAACGCAAATGTTCGAACATTAGGCTTCAAAGTTCAAGAAAACGTTTGAAAAAAACAATATTTTTTAATAAACGGTAAGCTGTGTTTATTCCCAAATATTTCTTTAGTTAAACTAATGCAACGTTCTTAAATTTCAAATTATTTTTGGGCAAAATTTTCTAATTCAAAAGTAACGTGTTTAGTTTTGATCAAGGGGAAACTACTACAATGGATTTTAAAAGAAGTTATTAAATTCTCAAAGTTGATCCTTTCACTGTTGTTACTGTATTTCACTGATTAAACTCCATATTTAAACAAAAAGCATGAAAAAAGGGAATTATCGCGTTGAAAGATAGATTGGTTATTACTAATGTTAGGAGTGGGAAAACACTTTGAATAAAACAAATATGATAATACATAAGCACGATGCGGAAGACGGACCCCTTTAGGAGATGAATGTACATGAGAAATACGTCACGATTGGTGGTGTAAGTCATTAAATAAGTAAAATTGAGTACGTACCTTTAAAAGACAATGAGTCATTTATATTGAAATGAGATGGGAAATGATCGCATCTTGTTGAACATGTTATTGTTCCCCCAGCCATGTTTTTTGTCATTTTGTAAAGTACGTTTGAAAATGAACGGTAACCCTCACTGTCACCATTCGACCAGTTGTTTCTCTGAATGTATCTCAAATTATTGTTGTCGCTTGACCATTCAATCGTGCAAGGTGGATTTGATTCATTTGTTTGACAAGACACATGTAGGAAACATGCAGAAATATTGTTGTTGTAGTCATGTGTTTTGTTTACGGACATCGAAATGCCAGTAGGGGGAACTGAAATGGAAAAAGAGAAAATGCATTTCATAAATGTTTTGTAATATCAGATGTCTGAAACCTTAGTGCATTTCTTATGTCATTTAAAACGACCGTTGGCAGATACATGTACTAAAATTCATTTGATATACGAAAGCTTACTTTTAAAAGGGGAATTCTCTTACTTCATACTGATTGGTAGTAATTAGTATTCGAGCTTATAGACTAAATAGTGTGCATTGATATCGTCATCTGCTAAGCATGCAATTAATAATAACACACTGATAACCAATTCGAATGTAGGTGCATTTTACCGATTGACCGTCTTGGTGTATTTGATTATTGAGAAGCACATATTATTCAGTTGCATCGAATGCATGTTTGACAAAAGTAATAGAGACGGAATGCCAACAACTTCTAACAATTAAACACTGTATTCAAACTCGAAATCAATCCTATTAGACTTACATTTCATATTAATCGTTTTGCATACTGCAACATTTTTAATACCAAAATCGTATTTGCTTTTCCTGGTGCAGCACATATCTTTTCCATTCCACAGTTTGTTAGTCTTTGTCGTCGTTGCTGTGCTAGTAAACGTATGAGAAGATCCATTAAATAAATCGATTTGTTGAACATATGCTAGCAAAATTTCGCCAATGCGTAGTTCTATTGCCGGAGCAGGGACAGCATTGCGCACTTCACATATTGGTGAAGAGCTTTCTCCAAAAAGAAATTCAGGAACAGTAAGTATGGGCTGGCTTCCATTCTCTGCAATTAAATAAATGCTGATAACAACATCGAAAATTATGTTCGATTCAATAATAAGAAAACCCACAAAAAATGTATCATAGCTTGTCACTTAGTCGCTTCTTTTATCCTGTCACTTGCATACAAATCGGTCCAATAACAAGGTGCTGTGTAAATTTTAGTTATTAGGATAGTAGATCGCTTGTTTTTTATCTACAGTCAGTTGGTCATGTGACCACGAAAACGGATTTTTTTATGAAAAGTCAGAGGAAAAGCACAAATAATGTTTCAGTATCTTATCGACAGTCCGCTAACAACCGACTTCAAATATCATTCGCCCATAAAGTCCCATCTCTCTGCATACTAAGGATACTGGCAAAACAATCGACCAGAAAATCTATATGTGATGTGAAAGTCTTACCACACCCGCAAATACTTGAAACAGTGCAGCATTCAACGATAGTTAATTCCATTTATGTGGTGAATGACAAATTCTCACTTAAAACATAAATGAGTTATCTCTTTGTCGGTGCAATTCTGAACATTCAACACTATCAACATTATTTAAATCCATTTCACATGTGGCGATTGTTTGTAAACACTCGTGATCTTGAACCATGGCATGTGTACTCTGTGACTTGCGAAATAATTGTTACATCATCAGATAATGTTTTGTAACTGGTCCAAGTCTATGCACTTTTAAAAGCTTTTGAACTGATATTGACGTATTAAAATGCAATTACTTTGACTATAAGCATATTGAAAAAGTATAACAGTTTTGAGAACTATTGTGTGGGCACTTGACCGAGTGTGCTGACGTCAACAGGGGAGAAAGTTGTCCCCCTTATTTTTAAAAAGCTAAATATTTTTAAGATTAAATATAGTGTTTAAATACAAAATATAACATGATAAATAGAATAGTAGATCTGGGCCGTGGATGAAGAAAGTTTATCTGGCTCGGCTGCGGAATTCCTCCGCCTTGTCAGATAAACTTCCTCCATCCACGGCACTAACCTAGTATTCTCTACCTAGCTTACCTACGTTACATAGAATGCCGTGTACTTCGTATGGCGTTACAGTGGCTGCATTTGAAACTAGGCATGTCACATTCCGTCTCGACAGTCCATCCATTTGTTGAGAAACGTTTTGGAAACGGTACACTCCTTTGTTCCATTTGCTTTCAGCAAAAATAAACAAATCATGGCCAAATAAAAGTTCTACTTGTACAGGTTCTGTTCCATTTTCAGTTTTGCAATACAAGTCGGAGCCCTGATCAACATATATGCATCCTGTTGTATTAAAGTCAGCCGATTTTGGACCGATAACTGGATAACTTGGTGGCTCTGAAATAAATATTGAAATGACTTGCTGCTCATGCGATTATTACCTAGCAACATTAATAATCCTTCTTGTACTTATATGACTCCTTTTTATTCCAAGCTCTTCCAAAACAAAACCATTTATTAAAAGTCAGAATACTCGCAGGGGTAAAAGCAATGTACCTTGAATATGAAGCTGCATAGATTCCGTGTTGCCACCTTGACTGCAACTTAAAGTATATGTTCCTTCATCTCTTTCTTCGAAGTTAAATAATGTCAATATGTACAAATATTCAGAAACCATTTCCTCTTCGCAAAAACCTTCTTGTAGCTGTATGTCATGGATGTTTTTCTTCCATGTTCGTCTGGTTTTTGTTTGAAGCCGTATAAAATAGTCAGACGGAAAATATCCAAGTTTGACGTCCGCGCGCCGAACAACCGGGCTTAGTAAGAAAAGAGCTCCACAATTTCCAACAATATCTAAATAAATTATAATACAAATAAGCTTAATTATCACAACTAAACCATTTTTGCTTTGTATTTTTGAAGATGAAAACAAACAGTAGGAACCACATGGACAGGCCAAATAGTAAAATAAAAACACATTCATTTATGTAAGAAGGCTCTAAATATTAAATCCAAATAACAAACGAAGAAGAAACAAAGATCAACTCACACACTTTCTATTAATATAGATTGGTGTGTATAATTACAAGATTGGTTTTCACCTTGGAATGGACTTTAATATTTACCTTTCAGATTTAAAGATATTAAGCGTGTTCTTATCGTTGTGTTTGTTGAACATCCGGCGTAGAAGTCGGATCTGTTGTATTCAATTGAAGCCCACCATTTCAGAAAGAATGACCCATCCTCCGAATATGTTATAACATGTGACCCTTTTATTGTTTGTAATAGTGTGCCATTTTCCATTAAGTATCTCCATACTACGTCACACCCCCAAGGACTGAACGGTGTTGCTTTCAGTGTTACTTCCCTGTTCACAAACGCAGGCCCTACCACTGATATTGTTCCATACTGCTCTCTGGCAGAACATATGTAACTTAAAAGAGCTGAAATAGTGATTGTGAACCACAATGTACCAACGCAGATTAATATAATATACGTATTTTATATTAAGCAATTACACTCTACGAGTAGGGAGGGTTTGGAATTTGAACAAAGCTCAGTACTGGAAATCCAACGTTATATTAAAATAATTGAAACGGCAACTATTATTTTTACAAAATATTATGTCACAAGGCCAAAGCCGGGCTTGTTGAGTATTGTTTCTATACAGATTGATGCTGAAGGGTAATATTGAACTAGCTCATCATTCAGCTCGTCCTTCCTTTTGACCTTCATGTCCGACTGTTGTTTTAGTTAGTCATTCAGGTTCTAAGATGACTTCTAAAAATAAGTTATCAAGTCCAACTTCTACCTCTTATTACAATAAAGTTCTAGTATTTGTACACCTTACACAAATATTACCAAATATCCTAATCCTAGTTCTGAAACACGCGTCGACTTTAAAATTGACACAACTACTCTTACATCAGCTGTAAGAAAAAAAAGAACGGAACAACTTACCAAATCCAGACATCAAAATATACCGACAACACTTATCCATTTCACCTGCGCGTTAATGTACGTCAATGCAATGATCAACGGACATCAGAAATAAGAATGGTGGTAGCCTGGCAAGAGTCACGAGCTAGTTGTATCAATGGAGGATTTGTTTCCACTCTGTCTCATTGAAATATAATGCTCTGAAGGTCGACATTGTTTCAAAATGTTTACAATAGTTTATGTAACCACACAATAAGATGACATCTGAAACATGTTTATCGCTGTTTTTATAATAAGCGGTTAATGAACGGAAATGTAAAGAAAAACTTCGGAAAACAATGCACGTAAGAAATAAAACATTTGATTAATCACGGAAACTAATGCAACATGAACTTCATGAGTGACACCAGGATTAAACAGCATCTATATTAATATTCACACCGATAAAAGACAAAACTGGCACTCATCGAACGAGACAAACAACTCCACAGGGCAATAGACAAAGGTTCCATAATCATTAAAAGTCATGATAAAAATATTGAAACGGTTTTTATGTAACCGTCTTGGATGTTCAGTTAGTAACACTATTGACTAGGGATGCAGTTAAACCGGTTAACATGATCATAACTCAATACATTTCGCCCATACACTTACTTCTATATCGGCCCGGTTAAAAATAGGCGGGACTGAACTGTTGAATATTTATGCCTGCGGATCAATTACAGCGCTATTCAGCTATAACCCAAGCTAGCTTTTGAAAGTTGTACTTGACACCATGGTTCGAATCAGTTACCTCACCCATTACGCACTTAATTAAAATAATGCTCTCTCGCGAAACGCTCGTATTTAGTTTCAATAACTTGTTTCTTGGTCCTTCGGTGTCCGGATCTGGTAATCTGACTCTTTGCATCAATGTAATACCATGGAGTGTACCTCGGAAGTTGGGTGTTTAGATCTACTAATCTGGGTATTTGCAGCGTGATGATATAATGGACTACCTTGGTACTTGAATGGCCGGGTCTGGTAATATGACCGTTTGCATCAATGTAATGCCATGGACTTTGGGACTTGGGTCCTTGGATTAGGTAATCAGGTTATATGCAGCGCGATAATATAGTGGACTATACCTTGGTACTTGGAGGCCGGTACTGGTAATTTGACTGTTTGCATCAAGGTAATACAATGGTCTGTACCTTGATACTTTGATCAGGTAATCTGGCCGTTTGCATCATAATTTTACCATGGACTGTACCTTGGTTTTTGGTGTCCGGATCTGGTAATCTGGCAGATTGTATCATGGTTATACAAATGGTTACTACAAGGACAAGCCCAAAGAAAAATATTTGAGAGAAAAGGTAGATTTCATAATGTAAACATATAGAGTATATATATATATATATATATATATATATATATATAGTTTTTTATCAATAATGCACCAGTCATTTGTAACCACGGCCTCCCATGTCTGGGGGTATACCGGTAATACCGGTAATAGCTGTGATAATGGGACGTGTTTTTACCTTTCAGGTGGCTCCGCAGTGCTAGGTAAATGCGTCGGTTAATAATAATGTCCAATGTCGTATGTTTAGCTAACTTCACACAGCTTTATAAGTCCGTGATATTATGCTGTATTGGCAATTTTTGAATAACACTCCATGACACACAAAGTGCATAAAGGTCACGTTCAAAGATTATGTCACTATCTTTAGGATCAAATAGTAGCACAATATCAAATGTACACAGTGACCGAAATGAGAATAATAACAGATTGAGACTTCTGTCTTTAAATGAGTGTCGACCGCAAAGATGGCAACAATACGTTTCGGTCTCATTCTCGTTGCTGTTGTTTTCAGTGGTGAGTTGAAACTATTTTACTGAACTTATCTATAATGTGTCTATTACACACAAAAATACATGATGACCATTGCTGTTGTTGTTATTGTTTTGGGCAGATGTTGGATGTATTCCGCCGCCGGTGCCAGAAGGCTTGGAGTGGGACCCCGTCAGCGTTGTGATTCCACTCAATTCGTAAGCACCTCTACGTAAACATACCTATTAAGCTGTTACATTTACTGGTAATGGACACCTTTTCGCCCCGAAAATTGAGGTTCTTCTTTGAAAACTTGAGAGATACGAAATATTTTGAATGTAAAAATTATTCAGGATAAAGTAAGACCACTGATCTAAAAATTATAATGACAAAAATTACAATACAGGCTTACTTTAAGAAGAAACTCACGTGACAAACCTACTTAGTAAATTCTACTAAAACGGCAGTGTACTGTACTAATAGATATCCCACTTAAGAAAATTTAAATTAATTATTTAAAAAAAATGATTTGAAACAAATGAGAAAATATATACCTACTAATTAATAATATATTAAATACCGCGATAAAATTATGTTTCATTAACTTCCTTTTTAAAGACTCCATGTCGGACATAACTACATGTATATTGTTGTCAAACGATATTTTAGTGGGCTTGATGTATCTATTTTCTGACATTAACAGAATTCTTTTTCCTTTCTTTAAAATGATATATAAAAAGGCGATAGTTTGATTATAAATGTTGGTCAGTGCAAAAGATCAGTGAAAGCAAAGATCAATAGCTTATTAATTGTGTTTATGATGCTAGAGTTATAATTATTGTAGGTCCACATTAGGTCACACCGCAGTTTATCAGTATTCATAGTGAAAATGATGGTTTTAAACTTAAAAGCATACATGGGGCCTTCTTATCATCGTACTTATCGTAAGGTCACTTTTCAATAATGCAAAATCTGTTTCAAAACTTGGTCAGTTAGGCAAAGTTCATTTAATTTTATTTGTCAAAAGTTCAATTCATTTTGTGGCACTCATTTTATGAGCTTACTATTTTGTCGAACACTCGTTGATAAGATGATACTAGGGAAACTTTAAGTTGTATACCACATTCTGGCGACGATTATAAATGGGCCCACAGTCAGTGCCGTAGCTACATATAGCCGTTGTAGCCTTGGGCCTACAACTTTTATGAAAAATGACAAAATTTAAATAACCCAAGTATGCATTTAAAATTAATAGCTACTCAAACACTTTGAACATTTGTTTTACCCTGGCAAGTTTGGTGTTTAATCAAACTACATGTACGTGCAGGGTGTATTGCTTGTTTTTATTGTAATCATTACAATTACTAATGAGTGTGTATAATGTGCATATAAAAGTCCCAAAAGTCACATAGAATAATCGGGCCTTCAAGTGTTTTAGGCCCTAGCTACGCCCCTGACATTCACTAACGTTTAGAGTCTGAGACTCCGACTAAAAATGGCGAATTGTGGAGTACGCCACTCGTAAAATATAGCTCTTGGTGCTCACTCGGTGAAAATATTAAGGATAATTGTTTTTCAGTGTAATGTCGCTATTTATCATGTCACTTGCATACAAATCGATGCAATAACAAGGTGTCGTGTAAATTTTAGTTTATTAGGATAGTAGACCACGTAATCTTCAATCAGGTGGTCATGGAACCGCTAAAACGAACTTCTTTTCTATTCTGCAATGTCAGTGGAAAAGCACAAATAATGTTTCAGTATCTTATCAATAGTTCGCCAACAACCGACCTCAATAATCACTCGCCCATAAAGCCCCATCACTCTGCATAATTATGACACTGGCAAAAAAATGGCCAGAAAATCAACATGCAATGTGAAAATCTTACCCCACCATTAAATGCTGAAAACTGTGCACCATTCAACGATAGTTTATTCAATTTCTGTGGTGAAAGACAAACTCTACTACTACCTTACTCGAAAACAAAAAAGTATCCTCTATATAGTATCCTTTTAAGTAAGAGTAATTTGTGGCTATGAAAATAAGACAGAGCATCAGTTGAACTGGAAATGAGCAAAACATACGAATATACTTACACGAGGACTTCTTAGTAATGTATAATTTATACAAAGTTCGTTGAAATATGAATTTGCTGGCATTAACGTTCAGTAACGTATGCATTATCTTGCACCCAAAAGTAAACGTGTGTGTACTGTAATACTTTTAAGCTTTTGTTTGGTGTCTCCAATTAAGGACAGACAATTATTCCTCCCTACAACGGCTGTTGCGTGCCTCTTACAAGACCCGGTACGTGAGCAAGAATGCCATTAACCATAACGACCCTGGGGGCTACAGGATCAGGGTGGACGCCACAACCTATGTCAGCGACCATGCCTTAGATACAGTATGACTGAAGTAAAGTGTTTATGTCCAATATTATGTGAAGAAATAATTCGATTATTCATATATCAATCAATCAAGTAACCAATCAACCAAGCAATCTGTCAATCAGTCATACATTACTCATTCGAACAATCATTCACTCCCTCATTTTACAAACCAACATATCATGACCAAAGTAAGTGATCATACAATTACCTCCCTTGTTGAAGACCGTCGTCGGTAGCATCAAGGAAACTTTGCCTTGTGGCAATACTTAAAATCAAAATTAATTATTTCTCGCTTCAAATGGCAACAAAAATGTTTTCACGCCGCATTCAAGAAATAATGCTGCACTCTCTTCAGAACTATTTAAAGAAAGATCTGACTATTTACATAATCCGAATCACTGCGCGCATGTCCATGACAAGCTTGAATTAACACATATCTATACGCAAATTATTTTAGTACGCACAAAATTGTTCCAGCAAAAAAATACATTTTAACTTTATCTTGTTTTTTTAACCGCGTTTCCGCAAAACACCATACGCTCGGGTTGGGGTAAAGCTATCTTACGCTCTCGACCATGGAAGCTACTTATAGTCTCCAATATCCTGCAAAATTATGGATAGTGCAATCAACAAATCAATTTATTGATCAATCAACTATTCAATTATTTTTTTATCAATCATTCTTACATCCATTTATTAAATCAAGAATGCATTCATCCTGCCGACACATAAGCCAACAAATAACAATAAACAAACACATCAATAAATAGACAATATTCATTAACCAACCAACTAATCCTTCTTCTCCAGGGGGCTGAAATAATCCACCGTATGACGAGTCACATGTCGAGTACCACATTCAACCGCCTTGCCTCCCATGCTACTGTCGGTATTTTCACATCCTGGGAGCATATAACTATCTTCCCCGAGTATTACAGCGTCGCCAACCCGGCCGGATGCTGTGAACAAGACCATACGTGTATGTCCTTTATATTGTTTTTAGATATGACCAAGAATGTCTATTAATACTCCTTACTAAATGTGATTTTGTGTGAGAGTATGCAATCCCTCTGCCCACTTTTTGAAGGTGGTTCATCGCTAAAAATCACGAGTCTAATTTACATAGACTTGTTTCCACAATACTGTACTCGATTTCTACTGGTTGTAAACACGTTGTATTTCACATTGTTACTCACGTATTTTTAATCTGTCAGGAATTGCATGTCTGAAACACGTGCAGGTTGTGCCGGGCAGTGTAGGACGTCCTGTACGTTTGACGGCCGGAAGTACTTCAAACTGGCGGGAGCCGGCGGCCAGCGGACCGGGATCCTTGATGACAACATTTTGTGTAACAGCGCGGACCCTTACCACGGCAAAGCCAATATTCTCGTCCACGAGTTTGCTCACACGGTTAAACTCCACGGACTGGATGGATGGATGCACACAAGAGTAAATATGGTCCCTTGATAAATTTAGGTCAGAGAAACTATTTTTTTTTCAATTATCCTCCTGTTTGTGGGGGAAAAATTTAGTTTAGCATTCGGTTCATTACTACTATTTCTGAGTTTTCGCCATTTCTCACCGTCGTCAAACTCAAATAAAATGCAGTTAGGGCAGGACGTTTTATATAGGGACTTGTGCGTGAAAACTAGCTCGATTATGAAGTCTGATATAAATCTCGCTCTTGTTGGATTATTGCTTGGGGACAATACGGGTGTCCTTTTAGAGCCGAGTTGGGACTCGATCTTATGGCTTCATGAATAGAGGGCGTTTACCTATACCACTAGATCATTCTGGCCCATGTTGCCAACGGGTTATCTCCCTTTTTTCAGATAACAAACGCGTTTAACGCCGCTAAGGGAAACCACGCCTGGGCTCCAAGACAATACGCCATGCAGACGGAAGAGGAGTACTTCGCCGTCGGAAGCAGCGTCTTCATGAACGCTGATCGCCTCGGGCCCGACACTAATGTGCACGGGGGATTGCAGATAAACACGTGCGTGAATGCTCTTACCATTACAATTCTACTAATTCATGCCTGCTATACAAATTATGATATTTCATACATGCTGGATGTATACATTTGGCAGCACTGTCGGTGCTTTGATTCGTACTAGACATCAGGCCCTATCAATCAGGCATGAATAATTAATATAATTGCGATGTTATACCGAAACAAACTTTTTTTTTCTTTTTAATATAGGCTTAAAAGTGACACAAAATGAAAGTAAATGATAGTTTGTGCAGAAAAGCCCACCAAATTGTATGCGAACATCGTTTCGAAAATGACGTTTTTGAAATTGTGACCAAGCCCTGTGAGACGTTTGATTTTGAAGTGATAGCAGGTTTAAATTTCTTAACAGTAAAAATACATATAATAAGATATTTAATATTATCCCTCGCTCTACCGAATCGAAAAATTCGGTCTGGGGTTGTATTCACTATCGGCTTAATTGAATCTAAGAACGATGTAGCTAATCGGATTGCTCTATATAAATAACGGTCCCATACAGTGAATAGTGTCAATGATGTGTGACCATAAGATTTACTTAAGTTGTATATTGAATACGACCTAGGACCCAAAATACTGCATTGTTCTATGCGAGATGATATTTCGTTTAATTTTGTACATTCAATCGTTCGGCAAATGTTAGCCGTTTATTTTTCACGCTTCGCTCGCTGGACAGCCATATAATTATGAGAAAGAACAATGTAAAACATGCTAATTCAAGGTACATCTCAGACTAATATTTTTAACGAGCTGCAGTTTAACACAATAGTTAAGAGTTATAGCCACGTGCATCACGAAGTATGCCGGAAAGATGACCGCGACATCACGCTGTATTCTGTATTATATTCAGGTGCGAATCTACGGCGTGAAGCACGAAGTTCGCCAGTAAGACCAACATCTTTAACCACGACATCACTATATTCTATATTACATGCAGATGCGGTTCTTCGGCGTGCAGCACTGAGTACACCAGCAAGACCAACATCTTTAACCAGGACATCACTATATTCTATATTACACGCAGATGCGGTTCTTCGGCGTGCAGCACTGAGTACGCCAGCAAGACCAACGTCTTTAACCACGACATCACTATATTCTATATTACACGCAGATGCGGTTCTTCGGCGTGCAGCACTGAGTACGCAATAAGACCAACATCTTTAACCACGACATCACTATATTCTATATTACACGCAGATGCGGTTCTTCGGCGTGCAGCACTGAGTACGCAGTAAAACCAACATCTTTAACCACGACATCGTTATATTCTGTATGATATTCAGGTGCGGTTCAACGGCGTGCAGCACGGAGAACGCCGGTAAGACCAACATCTATAACCACGACATTATTATATTCTGTATTATATTCAGGTGCGGTTCCACGGCGTGCAGCACGGAGTACGCCGGTAAGACGAACATCTATAACCACGACATCACGCTCTATTCTATATTGATAGAGGTCTATGGAAACAACCAAGACATAACCTACAACCTATCACCGTGCGTCCGGATTTAACCCTTTTACTAAGCACACTTATGAATTTGTTTGGAATTTAACAATGTGTTGTATTACAGTCATATGGTTCTTTTTGTTTATGAACCCGTCAATTAAATTTAGATTTCGTCTGATTAAGCGTTGTTGTTATTGCTGTTGCCCTTCGTGGTACATATGTTGCTGTTGTTGTTATTGCTGTTGCTCTTCGTGGTACATATGTTGCTGTTGTTGTTATTGTCTTCTTAGAATTGACTTGTTATAGCTGATTGCGTTTGGTTATGTGAAATATAGTAAAATTGAAATAAACAGATTTGAGAGGAAGACTTCAGCATTAACACCGAATCATATCAAGTTCAATGAAGGCCATATATGTATGAATAACGATTTCAATCAAACATGTATTTCACTTGTGTGCCATTGTTAGGTGAAAAACAAGACTTATCTCTGACAGTAAATGTGTTTAACGTCCATGTATCATAAAACAAACTTTAAAACTTGAAAAATTGTTTTCATTCGATGTTAATCCACATTTGTTTTGTTTTCACTTCAAACGATTCAAATATACATTCAGTAAATGGCGACAAGTGTAATTTGGTCAATACATTCAGTAAATGGCGACAAGTGTTCTTTGGTCAATGCATTCAGTAAATGACGACAATTGTTATTTGGTCAATGCATTCAGTAAATGGCGACAAGTGTAATTTCAGATCGTTATTTATTTCACATGTGGCGAAATTTCACATGTGGCGAAACTGAAATCAACAAATATGATCTTTTTCTTTAATACCTGTCGGTGAAATATCATTTATTTTCACTGATGTTGTTTTGCTCTTATATATATTGGTCTCCGTATTGCTGAACAGAAGTAATGTAGCGTTCAATGTTCCAAGCTGCCTTTTTTTTAAATTATCATTATCACGATATCTACCACTCGTTTTTCCAATTAACGACAAAAACAGTGACATCTCTTATGTTGCAGTATAAAGAAAAAGACAATGTTTTCAAATTTCGGTGTAAGATCAAAATCAATTCACTCGTAATCCAAAAATATATTGTTTTTGTAATCACTCAGTGAAATTAATTTCGATCCTACACCGAAATGTAACAAATATGCTCTATTTATCATATGCTTTCCAGTGGTTTATAGACTGAGATTAATCAGTGAAATAGAAATGGCATTTCGCTGTTCCTTTGATATTTGTCACCGTTATGAAATTTAAGCCGTTGTGCTATCCAATCCAAACATCAACGCGCACACATTCTCATTCATCAGAGATTTGATAATGATAAATCTTTGGTAAGCATAGCATCATCACTCTGGTGTACGAGAATGCGTGCGACATAATACCTGACGTCATTTCCAAAAGATTTTTCTAGTAATTACTGTTTGGTGCGTTTTTCTAATAAAATGCAGTTGAATTTTTTTTAATACCACGTTTAGGCATATGATAAAAAGGAAAATTGTTTGTTACTCGTGAACGCCAAACGCGAACAATAATCTTCCCTAAATACATAAATCCAAAAATTAACTCACTTGCTATTAGTCCATGCTGATACCTGTTTTGATGCCTTCTACCTCAGGATTTTGACAAAGCTCCATGAAAATAATTACGGTTTGCCTAGATTCACTGAGTATAACAAACCTCCACCCCGCCTTCTGATGGAGTTCCATTGTAAACCGATATTTTTCACATGACTTGTGTTACGGAAAATGACATTTGCAATACAGTAAAACTGCGGTCGAACGAACAGGCGGTCGTTCGAGAACCGCCGTCCCTCGAGGTCGGAGCTTGGTTCCGAACATTTTTCCTTCTATTTTCATATAAAATATACTGACGCTGCATCGAAACTGAAATAAGTCGAGGAGTCGAGCACAATATCCGGTCCCAAATACACAAATCATGCACAAAACCTTATGGCTCCCTTACTTATTTAAATTATGACTTTAAACAGTTTCGCAAAACAGACAAGATGCGCCAATCATCAATCCTTGATTTTGTGAAACTTAATTCTGAAAAATGCCGTAATATGTACTGTCATATTTAGATGTTGCTTGTTTAGATAATGTGCTTTTTGTAAAAATAAGCGTAGCTATTTATTCCTTTATAACTGTGTTTTTTCTTTTACATTTAGTATACGACAGCCTTTGAACATATTAGCGATTTCCACAACGCAAACACATAATTGGTGTCGTAGTAAACATTCGGTTTGACGACTTCAAACTTAGAATACACTAGTTCATAACAGACTTGAAAATTGAAACTCGGGTCGTTCGAAACATCGGTTCCCTCGAAGTTTCAGCTCGGACCCCGGCGTCCTCGAGCGATCGCAGTTTTACTGTATTTCAGTTTTGTTGGCGCCGCACTGGAGTGCGCGCCTATTATGGAATGGGAATTTATTTTAGTTAGTGGTAGGAGCGGTTTTTAAGTTGATTGACAGTTGGGTTTTACTGTTATTTTATTATGATTAAAAAATGCAAATGGATGGCGATTGCATGGGTGTTAAAAATGCTATTTATGGTTGAATAGATTGTCTTCAATTTATCTTCAAAACATTATATCGGAAGAACGACAAATAAGTTTAATAACTGTTCCCGTTTCGTTTACGTTTTCCGATTGGTTAACTGTAATATCATGTGCCGGAAATGTAAATATTCGGAGGAGTTCCCAATGAAATGTAAAATGTGTGGACCGGTAATTATGTGAATGGGAATAATTATGTTTTATGTTGTTTTGTTATGTTTACTGCATTAATAAACCATGAGGTAAGCTGTTTTCTTTAATTTAATCGATATTGGAATTAAATGTTCACCTAACTTTATTTGTTTATGTGTTGAAGGTGACATTAGTAAAATTTTGTTACGATTGCCCCCGAGTTGTTTTATTTTTAGAACACTACACATATCCGGATGTTGCTATTTTTAGAACCAGAAGGTATTTCCCCGCTATTCATAGGTCAATAATGGAATTTCTACATCGTCGATTTATAGTTGGAAACTCGGTGAAGTTTTGTCATGAATATACGTTTAAAATAAATAAACACTAAAAGTGCACACTGACAGTTACGATACATCTAACAATTTGAGTCATTACAGTAAAACATGGATTATAAGTGAATTATACGCGTAAGAGAAGATTTTCTGTCGAAAAAACCACAGGTGTACGTCACATTGCCTGGATACAGTAATACATTCTTTTTTTAGATATTTTTTTTTTATTTTTAATGTTTTTTTATTTATTTATTTCGGTCAAGATAGTGAATACATGTCATTTAAAAAATTATTCCAATTATTTTGTTTATAAAAAACTGTATCCAGGCAATGTGACGAGCACCTTTGGAAAAAAACTAATGTCAACAATCAGCATGGAACTGGGATATTCGTATCAAAGGGCTATTCATGTAAGTATCCTTGAGTAGTTGTGTAAGTTTATGTGTTCAAAAATGTTTGTTTTTTAATTTCTTTGGAATTCTTAAATCATTTTTATTTGCTAAATGTTTAGACAGCATTTTAATATTTCTACATGTTCTATAAATATACATGTTGCATACTTTACATCTACTTATAATGCACCAGTCAATTGTAACCACTGCCCCCCCCCCCCCCCCCCCCAGGTCCGAGGAATAGCTGGGACTTTGACTTTCTGTCCAGCCAACCCTGGGTAAAATCCTCGTCCTGCGGGGACGAACTGATGGTCAAATCCTCGCCATATGCCCCGTACCCCAGGGAGCCTAGGTAAGGCATATTCACCGCATTCACCCGCCACTGCGAGGCCACCTGAAAGGTAAAAACACATCCCATTTCCCCGGCTTTCCCCGGCATATCCCCAGACCTGGGGGGCTGTGGTTACAATTGACTGGTGCATTATGTACATGTTACATATTTTTAAATGTACTTATGTACATCATTTATGTATATGATATGAGTATGTAATCTTTTATTTGATTGTTTTATCTTAAAAATACCCATTATTTGTTTACAAACTGCATATTTTCAAAATAAACCTGTATTAAAAGATGTACATGGTTCCGGGCTGGAAGCCACAACAGCTTTGACACAAGCGACATTCATTAGCTTGGTGTAGGTCTCGTTGAACGCCATACTGTTGTGAATCATTATCAACCAAATGCACAACAACTACACATTTGTGCCTACCAACCCTTACTCTTGGGCCTAAAAAAATACATTTGGTTCGGGTTACCCGACCCTACCTACGGAATAGGCGCCGACCCTACGTTTTTATAGTCAGTTTGAAAAAAAAATGAAAAACTAAAAAAAAAAAAAGCCTACCTACCCTACCTATTTTTGAAAAGGATGTAACCCTAACCAAACAATTTTTTTTAGGCCTTGGCTAAAACGGATATTAGTGCAGAATGTATAATTAATACATGTGCATTTGTATTTTACGGTTGTAGTTTCTGTTGGTTGATAATCAGAAGTCTAATTTCTTTCAGGCAGGAAAAGGACTGAATATTACTATTATATGAAGAATTCCAGCCTGCATTAAATACTTTGTTGGATCATTGAGACAGATTTGACATCCATGTCTATCCACAAGCCAGTCACATCTGATAGAGATGATGTGAGTATTTCATATAAAACATATTTGAGTTGGTGTTTGTTGTTTTATAAACTCACTGTTTTCAATAATCCAGTGGTGGTGGTGGTGGTGATGGTGGTGGTGAAGATGAATTTTATTGATAAATTTAGTAATTCTCTTTATATTATATACATGTATATATCAGCTTATTATTGTTGTTTTTATATAATGTTGAGAAATTTTAAACTGTTTATATTTTATTTTGTATATGTATGGCAGTATCATTATCTATACAAATTAGTTAGAAAGTACTTTTTTTTTCTTTTACAGCACTAAAGATTCTAGATGGGTAAAGAACCTGAAGGGGCATGAAAACCAAATCAGCATTGACTCAGCATTGAGTAATTTTCATCTGTGCACACACTACAAGTACAAACGCATGGGAACAAACCAAACTTCAAATGTTGAAGAGTGAAGAATTATTGTGAAAAATTCTAAATGTTAGAATACAATTGACTAAATAAAACAAATAGACATCGATTACCAACAGAGACTGTTTACATGTTATAATATTAAAAAGACATTAGTTGAGAACTTTCACTCTGACATTTTTGGAGGGGCATTACCGCCTACTTAGTGTTCTTGTTTCTTTACATATTTTAATTTAAAAGTACATTCATTGTTTTTAAATCTGAATTCTGAGTTAGTATCACAAGTAAAATTCATTTATTTGAATGATTACATTTTATGAATAAGTCCAATTAAGCTTTTTACAAGAAAAAGGTTGATTTTTAAGCATTTTATTAGTTATACATAATGTCATGTAACTATACATTTTTATATTTCCTTCAAAACTGAACGGTAAACTATCATAAATTGTCTTTTAAATTGTTCATTAGACATCATAGAAAATATTTAAAATGATTTTAGCAGGTTGTCTTGTTATTAACTATTTTTTATGAATTTATAAAACTGATATATTTTTCCAACATCGAAATACTGCTCTGTTCCGAAGACTCACAAGATCAATCAAAATGATTTTTTTCCATGTGTATCAATAATATGTTCGGTTGAACTTAATTTTTATGTTAACTGAAGTTTATTTTACCAGAAACTGTTGTGTTTATTTCATAATCTCTGATAATGTGAAAAAAAAATCAAATATAGACAAAATATTTTTAATTCACAGTAAAAAATCTTCAAAATTTGGATAAAAGTCCCATAGTGTACCATGATAATAACTATGTTGTCGGTAAAAGCTTTATAAAAGTGTGTATTACTTATACCTTAATTCAGTTTAAATAATTATGGCCTTTAAGGATTTGTGTTTTCATATAGATTTCCTGTAATATTGAGCTTTGTCAATTTTTGTTGTTGTTTTGTATTATGTACAATTACTACTTCTATTTCCTAACTTTTGTCTCATTTGTCAAATTGAATTGTTACATATTTAAGTGAAAAAACACACACACTATTTTTAAAGATGCACTCTTACTCCCAAATAAGACTTATGATAATTAATATTATTGTTTTCATTTTTCAAAATGTGTTGATAGGTGTCAACAACAATGATTCTAATGAAGGATCTTGAATTCAATTTGCTAATTAATAAGAATGAACATAAAACATGGTATTTCTGCCTTGTGATACTATAGTAGACCACAGTAAATCTTTTAGCAATCACCAATCATTTAATATTTGTCATGCTTTCTGCTATTATAAACAGGGTGACAAGCTTGTTATCAGTAAACGATATTTCAGTAAATGCATTATTTAGTAAGTAGTTATTGTTTTTTCATTCAATTTGATGTGTGTTATAAATACAATTATATGTATTGCTTTCAAATAAGAGTTTCACTTTAAAGATGCTCATTTAAAGATAGTGAACAGACACACAAAAACTAGACACATTTGATACTAATTATATGATTGATTATTGTTTAATATATAGGTGACCTCTGATTTGTTTTGGAGATATTCATAAATGGGTGTTATTCTTTATTGTCTTCAGTTTCTTATACATTTAAGGATTTTTATAATTGCTTTTCTGGTATATATTACAATGTAATTTAATGCAAATGAAAACACACTTTAAACTAGACACATTTGATACTAATGATATAAATGATTATTGTTTACATGTACTCTGATTTGTTATGAAGATATTCATAAAGGGGTGTTCTTCATGTTATTATACATTTTGGACTTGATTTAGTATTGCTTTTCTGGTATATATTCATTTAATGCACAAAGACATTGTTTTAAGTGTTCAGTATCACTTTCACACATTGTTTACTCTTATTTATTTTTTTTGCATATTTGGCCTATTTATGCTTATATGTGCATTGTTGTATTTCAAAACCTTTGTGAAAAATAGAAACAGTATTATTTCTTTCATACATAGTCTGATACATATTCAGTTTGAATGCGTTATTTTTATCATATTTGAAAAAATTGCCATTGTCCAATAAGACACATGCTGTGTTTGTGTTAATATCAACTAAAAACATCCATTTTCAACTCTTCTTTACTATGTAAATGAAGGAGTTAACATAATAACTCCATTGACTAGATTTTTATGCAATTTTACATTACATTTTAGTATTATTAAACAGCTAAAACAAGGCGTGTTATGTTATAAATGCATTTCATCTAGTAAACAATGTTCACTTTTTATATAACAGTTCAATAATTATGTTCTATTTATGTTTGCAACTTTACAGTTCAATAATTATGTTCTATTTATGTTTGCAACTTTCGGACGAAATGATAATGTTTATTAAAGTACTACACAAATTGTTAAATTGTTATTTCATATCACTTATTCTTCCCTACAAGTTGTTATTCCAGCATGGTGACGTTGCCCCCTCCCCCTATATGATTAGAATTGCAGTGTACATGAACAATAACTCTATTTCAGCGTATTGCTAAAGGGTTATTCCCTTTGTATCTTTTCCTGTCCGGAGCATAACTAGAAAACTACTTTTTTGGAATTTCATTAAACATCATTCAATGGTATTTAGCACAACGAGAGGAAGTGCAGTGCACAATGACTATAGCTGTTTTTAAGCTAATTACATAATTATTGCCCTTTGCCGCTTTTTCTTGACCAGAGCATTACTTTAAAACTACTTATGGTATTGAAATAAAACTTGATATATGGGTATGTGGCAATGACAAAAAGTATAGTGCACAAG
Source organism: Mya arenaria (assembly GCF_026914265.1). NCBI lineage: Eukaryota > Metazoa > Mollusca > Bivalvia > Myida > Myidae > Mya > Mya arenaria. The sequence continues at coordinate 41,341,600 of NC_069126.1, forward strand.
CACCCTAATTCTGTCGTGTTCATTAATGTACCCCACCTCTAATGAAATGTTAAACTTGAAAATCTTCAATTTCAATGCTTTTGCCTATGTTGTCATGCAGAATACTACAAATATTTTGAGAATTTCATAGATGCGGTTCAATGCACCATAATATGCTTGTTGGCCTTGACATTCCTTGTTTTTCAACATATAACAAGTGCATAAACTATTAAACGGCGCCCTTTGATGCTTTGCATCAATGGTCTTTCTTGTTACATACATATATCGCAACATCGTCGGATACCCCCGATACACACTACGCTATGCTTCGTTGTGTACCGTGGTCAATTTGGCTTGGAAAATCTCGTAATCATAAATAATTAATAAGGCAGTTTCATTGGTACCAGATGATTTACGGTTGAAAATAGTATGTCGATTGCCGATGTTGAACCGGGTCCGCCTTCTCAGTATAATAATATTTGACAGTAGTCAAGACCACACGGTCATGGATGCTACTGACAATATAAAGTTATTGAACAATATTTGAGTGTAACATGCAAATTCTTTGGAACAAGACTAGTCTATCCTGCCTAATGCATATTCATTTAAACGAGATTCTGTCGGTCAATTGTCCCACGGTATGTATGGAGTGTAACGGAAGGAACAACCGACGATGATATCTCATTTGCAATTTAGAAAAACACACCAGGGTGCAGATAGTGCACTTTCAAACTTTATGACAATGTGTGAACGATCATTAAGTATTGCAAGATTACTAGATAAAATGAAGATCACAGTGACCGAAATGAGATGTATTATTCAAATTCATACTTCTGTCTTACATGAGTCGCGCTTTGCAAGATTTCAACAACACTTTTCGGTATCATTCTCGTTGCTGTTTTTTTCAGTGGTGTATAAATAACACAATAAAATTAACCAGGGCATGGCCTGTAGCCTTAAAGTAACCAATAACCTGTTGAAGGAATCATGAAACTTAGTCGCTCTTAAAATCCAAAAATTATACGTCAATCATGGGATACTTGCTTTGATGATGCTTATATTTCAATTTTGTAAATGGGACAAATGTGAGGTCCATAAAGCCCTCAGTAGACTCGTGTACCATGAAATCATGTTCCACTGATCGATCAAAGGCGGTAATCCCATTATTTATTGGTCAAGTTATTTGATGAGTGTGTGGTATGCATGTCGTGTTTGTTTAACGTTTGTGGTGTTTATATGTTTTGTGTCTATATTTAATGGTCGATTGGGCCCTTGCCTTATGCCTCTAAAAAGTGTTGAGTTTTAAATTTTCGAAAGAAATTAAAGTTTATATTTTAGCTTTAACCAGATATATTGATGTATTTAACAATATATCACTTATATATTTATATATAGTTCTAAGTTACGTTTTCAACGTTTCTGCTTCTCAGCCTTGCAAATTCGCCAGAAGTAAGAAATAAACATTGGTGCTTGAAATCTATGCAATGATTACATGTATGCAAATAGTACAATGCTTAATCAAATACGTGAAAGTTTTGACATTTGTTCGCCATTTTACATTTTTTGAAATTAAAAATAATTGGCAGCATTTCTTGCCATTTTCAATATTAAAATCACACACGTTATATGCGCAACTCTTAACATGTGCAAGCTATGATCGCTGGTTAAAAAGGCAGCCACCGTAATAAGTAACAATTTAAAAAAAATGTATTTTTTAGATTTTTCGAGGCAAAAGAGAGCCTTCTTGAACCTTTCCCGTTTAGGCATAATTATTTACACGTGCATTAAGCACAATTCTGAATATATATGTTTACTTAATGCCCTTTAAACTGATAAACACGACCAGTAGATCACTGCAGTCATGTATTTCCTTATTAATGGCGTTCAGTTTATGGCTCCGCATTCAATAAAAACAAAGGTAATTGTCATAGTATTTCAAAAACATTTATAGAGACATACTTGGTAGCTAAAGCACAATGTGTTTAAATACAATAATGAAAGAAATAATAAAATGAGCACATCACAAGCGTCTAATGTGTAGGCTATTAAAATGAAAAATGTAAATATATAAGACAGTAAAAGTGTTTTACCAGTCACTAATACCATTCAGGTCATAAATATAATATATAATATATTTCAATATTCCAAATAGTGGTTTTGGTTTTTGTTTTCATTGGTTGAAACAATATTTATTAGTATAATATACAATAGAAAACGTAAACATTTCAGACATAATCATGAGGAATTAAAAATAGACACTCTACGATTGTTTTTGTCCTTTGATCTAGCACAACGTTGATGCATTGTGGGACACAGGATCTTCTCAAGCAGGGTCCTGTGTTGAGGGGATCTCAATGTCAGCATACTCCGTCGGCGTATTTGTTCTCCTTGCCGGAACTCTGGCGTTAGCTTCCTGTAGGAACGTGATGTCCAACTCGGCGTATGCTAGGCCGTCATCATCACTTGGTTGCTGGAATATATAGCATTGTTCTACCAAATGAATTATTTGTAATAATAATTACCGAATACGGATACGGATCAATTAAGGTGTTCTTCATACTCTGACATTGCAACTCAATGTAGTTTGTTATCCTGCACGTCTTATATTTTCTGGTCAGACTACCTTGTAATTTTAGTATAATATATGCATCACATGAAAGATCTCGAAAAATACCTCGCAAGGTGAAGAGCGCTTACCTGTGTTTCAATTCTCTGTGTTGCCGCCTGCCTCTGCACGACTGCGTACTGGACTCCTTCCGTTTCCATGTGTAGCACACCATTATCCGACGCCGTTTCTGTTTTTTCAGATATCATTAATATAAATTTATTTATAATAAGTTTTTTTGGAGGGAAATAGTTAATTATGCTCGAATGAAGAGAACGAGAACGAACAGTTTAAAATTGAATATTATTCAAAATGACAATATTTGAAAAATAACGTGACTTTTATAACTTTTTTTATCAATAATAGACAACAAATAAACGTTTGTTATGTTGATTAAGACCTAGAACTCTGATACAAATGCATACATTATTCAATTGTTTTGGGAAACAAAAAAAAACTGATCATTTGAATATTGCATTAAATAAATGTATGTTGGCAGTTGCATTTACATTGTACAAAGATTTTTATATTGCATCAACATGTATGCCATTTTTTTATGAGTTTATAAAACTTGTTTGTGAATGTTTCATAATTATTGTTAATTTTATAGATGTTTATTAAATCAATTTAGAAGTTTCATGATTTTTGTACCCTTGTTAAGTATCTTACAGGACAAATATATACTACACTGTACATAACTCGTGTTTAACGGAAACAAATCAAAGGGAAACAACTTATACATCGGCCTTAGTGTTTTTTTCATAAATTTTCAATCAATCAAAATTTTGATATGTTTAGTTTTTTATTTGTGAAGAATCGTTACTTATTGCTGAAGGGCTAACACTTAGTTTGTTAGAACATATTTAAAGATTTCTTCGTGAAAAGAAACCACGAAAGCTTCGTTGACCCCCGCTCAAATACGTTAATTTCAAGTAAAAATTCAAAATTAACTCTTAACATATACTTGGCACATGATGGGATTTTCACGGGGATAAAAATAATTTAAACATGCACGTATATTTACCCTAAAATATAAAAACTTACCGCTGGGATGTTCAACACTGAAAATAGAATGCAACAGGTATATCATTACTGTAATGAACATGCATGATTCGTTTAAGCTCTTACTTTGCAACTTTTAACAGATATGTCAAATTTTCATATTTGGAATCACTAATTTAAATTTACAATTGATACATACATTTCTATTGTGTTGACTCCGTTGTCCTTTCGTCCTTTAAGAAATATACATCCTATAAAGATAATTTTATATAAAACAAAGAACCAAATTAAGTTCTAAATAGTTGTACTTGTGGAGTATTGTATTTTGCAACTAGGTATGTTGATATACGGTACATAACATAAAATTTAACATCAAAGATAGTAGAACGATTAAAAAAGATATCAAATTTGTAAACTCGTACGAAACAAATCACTCAAAATATATATTTCCTATTCTATGCCTTCTCGTATTTGTAATTCAGTCGCCCTGAATATACCTTAATGCATTGAAATGTCAACTTAAACGAAACAGAAAACTGGAAGAATGTCGGTCTAACGACCATTAGTCAATGCAGTAGTGTTATTAAAAGAGGTCGTTCTCTATTTTTTGACCCCTTCAAAACTGAACGTTTTTCGTATTGTGCAGGAAAGTGCGTTATACTAGTGTTAGTATCTCAATCATTTTGGTCATAACACCACTTGTAATATAAAACATAAAATGGTGAAATATGTGCATTATATATTTTTTCTTTAAGATAAATATTATGTTTCGTAGCTTTATTTCTTTATTTGAGAATTTGCATGTTTGCATTTTAAAGTGTTTCTTTTATCATTGTCCATGATGTAATATAGTATCTGAATGCGTTGTGTGTTAACGGGAAATTGCTGAATAATTATATTTGCTTAAAAACGCATATTCGTATCAAACTAGGTCCGTGATAAAATAAATGATAAAAATGTGGCAAAACAGCGTATCGATGGTCAGTGCTCAATAGTTTTATATGATTAATGTAACAAGCGTTCATATAAGTCGACGGTGATATCAATAAAATGATACACAAAAAGTCTTGCTCTCGATATTACAGCCGTTTTATTTATCATTATACAACCTCTTATGGATAAGAATGTAGTTTACTTGATGAGAGTATTAAGATAAAGATACACATCCTTACTTCCGATTGCAAACAAGATGCAGAGTCCACAGAAAATGGCTGCCCCAATAAGTACATTGTTTACTAGGAATCGAAAGGTTGAAAACAATGTTTGAATGTCCTTTTCATGGGATGGACTACCTGCAATAAAAAAATTTCCAATGAGATTGCAATATCTTTGAAAAAACTAATTAAAGCCATTTCATGCATTATAAGCTTAATAAATATCTGAATATTTGATTACAAACCCTTTGTCACCGAGCTTAAAACTTTTATTGCCTTTTTCTCTGAGTTCATTTTTTTGCAAAATAATATCCGTTCATCGTCGCCGCCATAATTTAATGTTAACAGGCATTCAACTGTATTGTTACAAGTCTTTATAACAGTGCTTGTTTCATCTTCCCACCAAAACGTATAATGCCCGATAGCATTGCACTCATCCAACACAGTACATTTTACGACCACTGTTGTATCCGGAGGTAAATTAACAGGTGATGTCGTGTTTAAATACAGAGTCGTACCACCTGAAGTGTAGTGTAGGCATTGTTGAAATAAAAACATTAAAACTGATCAATGAAGAGGAGTAAATAACAGTTAGGATTAATTTTGTGATATCTGCTACTTCCTGTTGGGTAAATGGGTAAAACACTCTGTTGAAAACAAATAATAATATATAGATATATTCCGCAAGACGAATCTTTCGGCAAAACAAATGCATCATTAGAACGGAGATAGCAGTCTTGGTTTGATAGTAAATGAGACCGAAAGTCGACAACATAAATAAGATCGAGTACGTACCCGAAAAGGATACAGTATAGTTTTTAGTTTATTTGGATGATAAATGATCGCATCTTGTGGAACATGTAATGGTTCCCCCCAGCCATGCTTTTAGTCACTTTGTAAATTCCTTTGGAAACAAAACTGTGACCCCCATGTTTACCATAAGTCCATTTGTTTATACCAATATGTCTTAAATCATCGATGTTGCTCGACCATTCAATGACGCAAGATGGATTGGATTCATTCGTTTCACAAGAATTGTTTATGAAACAGATACTATCGTTGTATTCTTGTTGTACCCTTATATTACTGTTTTAGTTTACAAGTCATAAACACTAAGAAGAAAAACAATTTATTATGTATCCACCTATGCTAAAAACATTTACTTCGAGAAGGATAGGTATATTCTGTGTGCTAGGCCTTATTTCAATCTCCTTTTTACCGTCATTTAGTACGCATACTTTAAACATTAAATAATCTTGTTAAACTTACATTTGACACTGATGCTTTTGCATATGGAATGATCTGCTATTCCAAAGTCGTCAATACTTTTCCTGGTGCAACACATTACTGTTCCACTCCACAGTTTGTAAGTCGTTGTTACCTTAGCTGTGCTTGTAAAAGTATGAGAAGATCCATTAAACAAATCAGTTTGTTGAACATCAGATAGCAAAACATTGCCAATATGTATTTCTATTACCGGAGCCGGGAAAGCATTCCGCACTTCACAGATTGTTGTCGCGCTTTCACCGTCAAGAAATTCAGGAACTGTTAGAACGGGTCGGCTACCTTTCTCTGGAGATAAAACAATGATTTAACATCATCCAATATTATACACGATCAAACAATATTATTATTCACAAGGATAACGAATTATATCTTAATAAAATGTATATTCTACTTCCTTACCTACGTTACATAGAATGCCGTGTACTTCGTAAGGTGTTTCAATGGCTGCATTTGAAACCTGACACGTCACATTCCGTCTCAACAGTCCAGCCATTTGTTGATGAACCTTACTGAATACGTAAGACCCATTGTTCTTTTCGCTTTTAGCAAGAACAAATAAATCCTGTCCCAGTAAAAGTGCCACTTGTACAGGTTCTGTTCCATTTTCAGTCTGACAATATACGTCGGAATCACCATACACATAAATACATTCTGTTGTTTTAAAATCAGCGAATTGCTTTTATTATATCGAGACATTATTGTCCTAGTTGTACTGATATAACTCCTTTCTATTCCAAACTAACACATTAAAACAAAACCAATATTCAAAAGTCAGAATACTCGGTGAAATAAAAGCTAGGTACCTGGAATAAGAAGCTGCACATAATCCGTGTTGGCACCAAAATTACAATATAAATTATACATCCCTTCATGGCTTTTTTTAAAATTAAATATAGTCAATATGTACAAATATTCAGAGATCATTTTCTCTTCGTAAGAACCTTCTCGAAACCATATTTCATGAACATTTTTCTTCCATGTTCGTCTAGTGCATGGTTTATGCCGTAGAGAATAGTCAGACGGAAAAAATCCAAGCTTTACGTCCGCGCCGCGTACAACCGGGTTTAGAATCACGAGGGCTCCACATTGTCCAACAATTTCTGTAAATAAGCGGAATTATCAGATTAAAATGATGTTTTTGCTTTGTATTATTGAAACAACACATGGGCTGGCCTGATAATAAAATAAGACAAAACACATTCAATTATGTAAGGAGGCTTTAAGATTAAAATCAAACTAACAACCAACGAGGAAACAAAGATCAACTTGCACACTTTATATCTAAATAATTAAGTGTTTATCAATAAATTTGGTTAACAACTTGAAATGGACTCCGATATTTACCTTTCATATTTAAAAATATTAAGCTTGATCTTATTGTTGCATTTGTTGAACATCTGGCGTAGATCTCAGATCTGTTGTATTCAACAGACGCGTTCCATTTCAAAGAGAATGAACCGTCCTCATAATATATTTTAACATGTACCCCTTTCATTGTTTGAAATTGTGTGCTGCCTTCTATTCGGAATTTCCATTCTACTTCACACTCCCAAGGGTAGAACGGTGTTGCTTTCAGTGTAACCTCTCTGTTCACAAACGCTGGCCCTACCACTGATACGGTTCCGTAATTGTTCCTGGCTAAACAGATATACCCTAACAGAACTGAAAAAAAGTAGTAAACAAAAAAGTGCAAAATGATTGCGAGTACACATATCACTCTTGATAAGCGTATTTGACTCGTAAAACTAAAATCAAGTATTTGTATGGATGCATACGTAGGGCGATCAGTTCTAGTTGCAACTAAATCCATAAGAGCTTTAATGAAAAAAACTGTAAAAGATAATTAATATTTATTTTGATGATGCTACATTTAGTATCTAGAAGAAGATATGGCATAGATTTCAATTATAACATACATGTGTATACACTTAGGGTAGGAACGCTGCAGCATATGTGTTTATAATTTGAAACGATGTAATTATTTTCAATTATTTTCATTAGTTTAATGTTTACATTATTTGAGAATATGTTTTGTAAACTCTAAATGATTGATTGATCGTCGGAGCAAGCAAGCGTGTAAGTCCTTCTTAGCTTTGCAGATTGTACCCAATATGATCTAGCTTACTTAGATTGCAACGTCTTTTCTTCAAGCTAGGGACCAAATTATGACGTCATATCTGTTAAGTTATAAAACTGGAAGTCTTAGCGATTAGATGTAGAACATTTTGGACGCCAATAGGCTATTCCATTCTCTTGAAATGAGTGTTATAATCTAATCGGTAAAACACGTTATTGGTGTCTATCTTGTTAATGTTTTTAAACCTTAAACCATCCGTAGTGTAAACAATATGTTGTTCCTTATTTAGAATAAAATATATCGCTGCTACGTAGTTTATGCTTGTAAACGTCGATGACTTTATATATTTTGTTCAGTAGTTGAAATATGTCTGCTTTATTTCAGTGCATTTTGTAAAACACTATACTAGTGTTATTCATCTAGTAAAATCTTTATAAGCATGATAAAATACACTGGTCAAATTAGAAAGCAAGAAAGTTATTATAATTGCTTAAAAAAGAAAGATATTAAATATCAATAAATGGCAAAGTGATCAAGCTTAATAGCTTAATATAAGTATTGATACAAATGAAATTATAATTTATGAAATGTCTTTTTCACACAAAAGGTCATCTCAGTATGAGCAATTTACGCCAGATACGTGGGTTTGTTGTAGTTCTTGAAAAGGAAATGTACATGAAGCTAATAATGGTATTTAGGTGAAAATGAGTCAATGATGAATGTGACACAAAAAAACTCTGCTTTAGCATACTGTGTGAACAAGAGCATTTTTGCACTTTAGGGTTTTGGCATTTCGAAAGAAGAAGTAGAAGATACTGTTGAAGAAGCAGCATTAGCAGCAAAAGTAGGGGCAGTACCTGCACCAGCAGCAGAAAGCTCAGTAGCAGAGGAAATAGCATAAAAAAAATCGTTAAAGTAATAACACTAACTGAAATTAAACATCTGAAACACAACCGAGCAATTGTCATGTAACTTACTTACTAGTTAATCGCACGGCGAATTGAACACCCTTTAATATCCATTGGTGTTGCATTGCTCACACTCCAAATATTATTTATATGGATGAATACTTTGGTTGAATTTGTTTCGTTACAATGGATTATCACAATTTCAGAAAATTAAGACAGACGGCAGAATGAGAGTTACTTTTAATTATTTGGGCAGATAAATAGAGATCGTCCTTTCGGTCAACAATTATTTAACTGAAGCACCGGAAACTAAGTCCTTTCATAGTTTCTATGTAGCAATAAGTTTATTATTAATGTTTATAATAAGTGTTTTGGAAAATGTGGGAATTTAAATGTTTGTCAGCACTCGATCTATCTCAATTATGAGTCTGAAGCATGAAAAGTTATAAAATACATGTTAGATGCTTGTATTCAATAAACGAAACGTATTCTTGTACATATATATATATATATATATATATATATATATATATATATGTGTGTGTGTGTGTGCATAACATTCAAATGTATATAAATAATACTCAGTCACTCTTTTTTCCCATATAGTCAGCAATTACACTCTGAAAATAACCTTAACAATAATAGTTTGGCTCTGCGAAGAGGGACAGTTTTTAGACATATTCGCAAACATGTGAACGAAACATAAATCCCCTTAGGCTTATAACTTAAACCGTCCGTCATTAGGTCTTAGTCATGCAGAGATACAGTTGCCATTGCCACCAAAAGAGATTAGTGGAATTCCACTTGTATCATACAGCACGAACTCAACCTATGTCAATCAGTGGTCATAAATGGCTTACATGCAACATTATACCAACGATTGCATTGCGAAACACACAGACACACGAAACGACGTTATCGTAGTTATTCGGTAAAAGGTACTGCAACCACAAAACAATTATTAAAACTAAGTAATAGCGTCCCGCGAGTGAGTCATTTCAATAATATTTGTAATGGGAGAGGTGACTGATTTGCACCCTGTTGTAAATTATCAATACGTTAGTTATCAACAGTTAAGCTCCGCTTACATGTAACCGCTTCGACATAGAAGTTGTTGTATAGACGAAAACAAAAGAAACTCTTTCAAAAATATTTGGAATAGCGGTTTTGCTTCTTTTCCCCATTTCGGTTCAGATCATTCTCTTACATGGCAATATATTGGCCTGCATATGGTTGGCTTACTATATATGCATAATTAAAAATATGATGCTCAACCTTGATTATTTTTTTTTACATGCATTGTACTTTGAATCTTTTCTTAACATCGCCGGTCATTGTCCGCTTATATCAAGCACTAACATTGTTTCAAGTGTCATTATATTATATGGTTACAAATACTATTGTACATACTATGAAATAATGGTGACCTTCGGACCATTACTTTTTTTATTAAAGTGACACTCTTATTCAAAATCAATACATACACATGTATAACATACATACATTTTGAGAGATAAATCTTCAACTACTTACTAAACAATGCATTTATGAAAAATACTTATTACTGATAACAATATTGTAATCGCGTATTTGAAAACTTCAAACGCAAATTTATTAAAGGATTGATGAGTGTTAAACGATTAAATGTGATGTACACCTCCTCATAAAGGTAGAAATACCGTGTTGACTGCACATTTCTTTCAAATTAAACTCGGAATCCTTCATAAGAACCATTGTTTTCGACATTTATTTATCCTTTTTGGTATATTAAAATAATTGTATGAATCGTGGTGAATCTTATTTGGGAGTAAGAGTGCATCTTTAATCTATTGATCTAAAATAAAGTGTTGTTTGTGTTATTGTCTGCATGAATAATTAGAAACGGGTTTTGTAAATACCTTTTTCAACATGTAACCATTTTAAGATCTATATGCTTTTATTCCGAGGTTTTCATTGTTATGTTTGTTAGGTTATGTATGTTAGCTTTCATGTCGGGAAATAGCTCATTGAGCTTATGTTTCCTGTTATTTTAAATCCGACTATAAATAAAGATTCTTGTATCTTATCTTATCTCTTGTATGTAGGCTTAATCATAATAATTTCAACTTTCGCGGATGTTTAAAGGCCCGCATACTGCTTTTCATCCAATCAACATTTGCTGGGTCAGATCTTGCTTCAGCCAATGAGGTTTTATTCCAAGCCAATTAAATGAAATGTTCTTACTCCGCCAGTTCTGAATCATTAAGATTTACCTTCATGTCATATAACTATGAATGATATAACACTAAAACGAAAGGGAAAAAAAGTAATTAAATGATTAAATAAAAAAAACTAATCCTCAACCAAGGCCAAATATTAATGCAATCCAAGATCCCTCTGATGGCGAACTCTGCCTAGATGATGCTAGTAAAGCTGAAATACTCAATACCCACTTTAAAAATCAATCTTTATTAGATGATACCGGCCACATTGTTCCGCCAGCCAGTAATCATAACAGTAACCGCAAAATTGACAATATCACAGTGCTACCAAATGAGATAACTGACATTATATCATCATTGCCTGTTAATAAAGCCTCAGGACCCGATGGCATAAGCAATCGAATCCTAAAAGAATATTCTAACGCGTTAGCTCGCCCGTTGTGCTCCCTATTTAATATGTCTCTCTCAATCGGTAGATTTCCAAAATTATGGAAAGATGCTAATGTGTGTGCAGTTTTCAAAAAGGGTGATTCCACACTTCCTGTTAACTATCGTCCTATATCCCTACTTAATACAATGGAAAAGGTGTTTGAAAGGGCAATATATAAACACTTCTTTAACCACCTTCGTGACATAAACTTTTTTACCCCATTCCAGTCAGGCTTTCGGCCAGGCGATTCTACTGTTAATCAGCTTGCATACCTTTATAACACATTTTGTAAGGCATTAGATGATGGCCTAGAAGTTAGAGCAGTATTCTTTGATATCAGTAAGGCATCATACGTGCATGGAATGAACTTCCACAGAATATGCGGGATTGTCGTTCAATTGCATCCTTTAAATATGCACTTCGTAGTCGATTGCCAGTCTGCCCGCTTTACTATTATTACGGTAACCGCCGATTACAAGCACTTCACACTCGACTGCGTACTAGTTGCAGTGGTCTTAACTATCACCTTTATTGTAAAAATATTATCAGCTCTCCTCTTTGCGAGTGTGGTGAAGTTGAAAGTAGTACTCACTATTTTATGCATTGTCCTTTATATACCGACTCTCGACAAACTTTCTTTCGTGATATGTCAATTATCACAGAAATTAACATTGGTTTCATTCTCCATGGCAATCCAACCCTAAACAACGAGAACAACTCCAAAATATTTGATACTGTTCATAAATTCATACAAGACTCGAAACGTTTCTGATCATAACCTGACTTACAATGTGTTTCCCCAATATGGTATGTACCCAACTTCTTTTCTTCCTTCATATCTGTCCACACCCTACTTATATATCCTTTATACTGTCACTTGTGCTTATTTTGTATCTATTATGTATCATGTTTGAACTATTGAATCCATATCTAAAAAATAAAACAAACTTATTCCTATGTTTTTAGCATTAGAAACAACCTTTCTCGCATAAATGATATATATCGTCTAATCGTCAATCATACGCATTTTTCTGGAAATGAGTAATTTAATTCCTTTGGAGAAGAAATCTATAAGCTTTGCTTTCGTTCCAATCCATTTCAATATTAAAGACAACTTGTGTGTGTGTGTATATTCTGTGTAGTTTGTTTGTATATGGTGAATAAAATATGTTTAAATCAAATAAAAAAAACTCGCCTTCGCCATGTCCTGTTTTTAAGCAAATTGGAAGAGTAGTAGTGTTTTTTGTATTTAGAACGCTCTTTTTTACTTATTTCTGCCAAAATCCGGAGGAAAACAAAAACCTTCGGCCTTGACGTCGTTTCAGAAATTTACATTTTCGACAACAAATTGTTTCGTTTAAATGTATGTTATAGTATATCAATTTCTGCAATTGTTGAGGAAAATGATTTGTGTGGTTTCCAATACAGCCGTAGGCCAGATATTGTCAACATGTTTTCATAAAGTTTGTTTGTAGACCTAGCTCACAAAACACGTTCGATTTCTTGCAAATTTAGGCTAGACAACGTTCTTATTGAGTTACCTGGGGCTCGCAACGGCAACTATATATCTTCATAACATAATACGAAGAACATACGCTCTAGTACATTTTATTTCGTGCACAGGTGTGCTAAAATGACCAGTTACACACAAAATCATGTACATCAACATCACATTCATGTTCTGTTATATTGGATAAGGTAAACGAATCAAAATCTTACAAAATAATCAACTATATGCACACAATACAACAATCACATATACCATAGTTTCAGTGTTTCACTAATACCAATTTAGTGCTTATAAATAAATGTTCAGCGATTCACTTCAAACACGTGAACTTCCTTTGGAATGGGGTTAACCCGGTCTACAAGATCTCAACATCAAAGACAGTCCCAACATTGCACAGTTAAACCTTTAGGCCTATTTAGAGTCTACAACAACTTATAAACAAATAAACAACATAACAACATATAAACTTATTACAAACTTATAGTACTTAAGAGCCAGATACAAACAATCTCACTGGATGAATATAAACGCAGACAGAGTAACAGTAACAGTGGCAACTTCTCCAAGGAGACAAGACACCAATGGCAATGCACTATTAGTACAAACGTAACCAAAAGCATTGAGGATTTGTGCCTATATTTGTGCGCCCTGAGTATATGAAGCGTTCTCGGTAAACACTATAGATATGGTTTACATTAACATATTATTGGATTAAAAGATAAAGAATTAATGATACGCAGTATTTTGGAAATAGCGAATGATTAACAAACGATAACAATGCACTTCTAAGTTGCTGTCTAATATAAAATGTACAATTGTCAATATATTACAAGAAAGAAGTACATAAAAGAATCACACTTAAGAACAATATCAATACATTTTCTAACAGTTAACATTGCCTTAACGGCCTTAAAACGGTTTGCGAAATTAAAGTGATTACAGGAATTCCGAATGACACAAATACGTCTATATAGTAAATATTTTGACTTGTAACCAACATCATTTATATAGCATGAATGTAGTTTGTGTCCGGTGCGATGGTCCGACGACCACTGTGGGCTGACGGGGTATCTACATAGTCGTAGTGGCTGACATTTTCGTTTGAACGGTCCTGGATTCCGTCCATATCCAATAGTGGCGGTGCGTTTTCGTTTTCGATTGCATTTGCAGACACTCCTCCCTTCAAATAACTTTATTATTATCATTTACAGTATTGGTGACACTCTTTTTAAACGAATACTGAGAAACATGATATTATTATTCCAAGACACAAACAAAAACTAATTATCTAAGAAATGTATAATATATATATAATGGTTACGCTGATGGTAGCTGAGGATGTAGCGTACCTCGTACAATCACTAACAACCCTCAGTGGCTTCTAACACACGATATCACACGTTTTGTATGAAACCGCTTCGCTCTCGAGTGGTATAAAGCTACTGAAGGTTTCAGTTACGAAAAATGTATAAAGTGACCCCAACCCTGACATTTAAATGCTTTACACAAATCGTAAAATATAATACAAAATCACATGTTTTTGAATACGTGTATTGAAGCTGATCCCTCATAGATTGAACGATTTGACAACTTTTTTAATTTTTTATCTTGGAACGAGGTAATTTTTGCAAAAACTCAATGGAAACCAGTTGATATATAAATTAGATCGCATATTTTTATATTTAAGTTCAAAATTTGATGTTTTATGCATTAGCCATAAAACATTTATTTTCGAACAGAAATATGAAAATCTACGATCTGTTTTTTTCAGCAACCTGATATTATTGGTTTGTAGATATTTACGCAAAAAATTGCTCTTTCCAAGACAAAAAAATAAAATGTAAAATTGGTCTAGAGTGCAGCTTTAAATAAGAGTTTCGTTTTTTAAGCATTAAACTGGTTTTGAATAACGATGTCTTACACGTCTGGCAACATAAATAATAAATCATATCGGGAGCTGAAACATTATATGGTTCTTGATAACGAAGACTTCACATTTGTTGGCTATAAGTTAAGGATATCTTACTAAATGTCGAAGCGTGGTTGTCTCAATATTAGACTGAATTTCATCGTACACATGTGAACTTCGCTCTTCAGGTCGTCTTCGAACCGTTTCAAAAACTGTGTCAAAAAGAAAAAGGTTTTCATCAATCATGTAATTACTGTGTTCCTGGGATTAAAATCAAAATGAAATGTTTACAGACTCCAAAACACTCGAAGACATTCTTACACTCATCTGAATGCCATTGCACTCATGTGAACGTCAACAGTTTATGTGTTTTATTTTTTGTGCAAACGATCAGCGAATTTAACCGATGTCAACAATATTCAAGTATAACATTAAAACCAATGAAAATTATTCTTCTGAATGCATTGATAATTGACCCAAGGTTCATTGATAAACATTAACGTTATATTCATATAAGTGTGCATTTCTGCACAATTTGTCTTTTATCTTAATTCTCTTAAGTGTTTACTTTAGAGTTTTTGTCTGCTAAACATGTCTCAGCAGCTTCCAATTAAAACATCAATCCAGTGTACTTGCATGGATCTTACATGCATATGTATCTCAAATGGTTGTACTTTCTCAAGCTTCAATCATGGTTGTTCGTATTCAGAGACAGGTTGTGCTGAATTAAGCAGTGAGGTAGCAAGCGTCCATTGATAGATAAACATAATCAACATTTTAAATTTCTCGAGGTTGACACATTAAACTGAATGAATTTCCGAATGTCAGCCTTTGCAAATTTATGTGCCGCTTGTTACTATAATCACAGAAAATCAATTAACATTTTATTACTTTGATCCAAACCTAGGATTAGCAGGAAACAAATGACATCGAAAGCGTAATATTTCACAATTGTATTCACTGTCTTAATTCTTGTGGTTTTGGGTTACATAAACACAACACAATATTTTAATTTTGTATCAATGAGCTTATGATTGGCAGCTGAAACCTTAAAAGATTTTCAATTGTATTTATGATATTTTTTTATATAATTCATTTAAATATGTTTTATGTATATTTAATTCATTAAGATTTGTTTTCGTAATCAATTTGGAATGTCTATGAGTGTGACGTATGTTACATATTTTGTAGATACTAAACTTGTATATAACACTTTTTAAACCAAAACAAATCAATAGAAAGGTACCTTATGATATATATCACCAGGGAACATGATGATATTTACAAAGGTTTTTAAAAAAATTATTTAGGCTTGTATGTATAGTAAACAAGAAATGATAACTTACCGCCTTGATTTTCAGTACTAAAAAAGAACGCAACAAATATTTTGTTTAGTTCAAGGAGAAATGTACTTAAACTGCCTTATCGGAAAAAACTGTCCGGAATGAGTTGCAAAATCTATCAAAAATTTAAATCAATCCAACTTTACAACTTGATAGCAGTTATGTGAAATTTTAAATATATAATTTAAACTTGCAATTGATACGTACATTTCTATTGTGTTGACTGCGTTGTCCGTTCGTCGTTTAAGAAATATACATCCTATAAAAGATTTATATATATTATATATACTAAATCTAGATCTCAATAGCTGTTTTGAGGAGTCTACGTATCTTATTGTATTTTGCAACTAGATACGTTGTAATACGGTGCATAACATAACATTGAACAACAAATAAAGCAGAACAATTAAAAAGGTATCATCAAATTGTTAACTTAATGATTTTTCACACAACACGTGTTTATTTCTAACCGTTTACTCCAGTCGACCCTTTCAAAACTTCCCATTTTGCGTATTGTACAGAAAAGTGCTTTTTACTTAATTCAGTATCTATATCATTTTGACCTTTGAAACACTTGCAATATTAAATACAATGGTGAAATATGGGCATCTTATATTTTGTGTTCAAGATTAATATTATGTTTGGAATGCATTGTGTTTAAATGGTAAATCGCTGAATAAATATATGGCATAAAGACATGTTCGTATGAAACAGAGTGCTTAACTTTGGAAAAAATCACGGACGTATAGGTCCGTGACAAAATTAATGAAATATCTGAACACTTAGATATCCGGATGTTTAAGGCGTTTGGATTTGGTCGACGATGCTATCAGAAAAAATATATATTTATAGTTTTGCACTCGATTTACAGCCATTGAAAAGTAAGAACTATTATTATCAAACCTCAGATGAATGAAAACTTAGTTAATTTGATGAGAGTATAATATGCAAAATACTTACTTCCGATTACAAACAGGATGCAGAATCCACAGATAACGGCTGCCCCAATAAGTACATTGTTGACTGGGAATCGGAATGTTGAAAACAATGTCTGAATGTCCTTTTCATGGGATTGACTGCCTGCAATTGTTTGTTTCCAATAAAATTGCAATATCATTGAAAGAAGCTAATTAAAGACATTTCATGCTTTATAAGTTTTATAAATATATGAAAAGCTGATTACCAACCCTTTGTCACTGAACTTAAAACTTTCAATGACACTTTCTCTGGGTTTATTTTTTTGCAAAAAAATATCCGTTCACCGTCGCCGGCATGATTTAATGTTAACAGGCATTCGTCTGTTTTGTTACAAGTCTTTATAATAGTGCTTTCTCCATCTTCCCACCAAAGCGTATATTGCCCGTTTGCATTGAACTCATCCAACACAGTACATTTTACGACCACTGTGGTATCCGGAGGTACATCAACTGGTGACGTCGTGTTCAAGTACAGGGTCGGACCACCTAAAATGAAGTGTAGGCATTGTGGAGATCAGAACAAAATTAAATCTGTTAAATGATTAAAAGAAAAAATAACAGTTTTTATACATTTTATGATATTTGCGACTTACTGTTTTGGTAAATTGGTAAAACACTGTGTCTATAATATAGTACAATATAATAATACATTCCGCATAATGATCTTTCGGCAAATCAAAAGGCATTATAAGTATGGAGATAGTAATCTCGGATTGATAAATAGTGTGGACGTACGTCGACAACATAAATACAATCGAGTATGTACCTGAAAATGATACGGTATAATTTTGAGTTAAATGGGTTGAGAAATGATCGCATCTTGTGGAACATGTAATGGTTCCCCCAGCAACACCGTTAGTCACTTTGTAAATCGCATTGGAAACAAAACGGTAACTCCCATGTTCAACAATAGTCTCATTACTTAATGCAATATAACGTAAATCATCCCTGTTGCTTGGCCAATCAATTGCGCAAGGTGGATTTGATTCATTCGTTTCACAAGAAAGGATTTTGTAACAGATAGAAACACTGTCGTTATATTCTTTTTGTATTTTGTTCACGGACATCGAAATAACCGACGGCGGATCTGAAAACAGAACACGACAGAATCTTATAAAGCTGTTATTGTTTACAATTCAGAAACACTAATAAATAATAAATAACAATTCCTTCCGTGCTACACACATTTATCACGAGAAGGATATGTTTATTAAGTGTGTAAGGCCTTATCTTAATCACCTATTTTTGAACTTCTTTGAGTACGCATATCTTATACAATAAATACGCGGTTTAAACTTACATTTGATACTGATGTTTTTGCATATGGAATGATCTGCTATTGCAAAGTCGTCAAAACTTTTCGTGGTGCAACACATTTCTTTTCCATTCCACAATTTTTTAGTCTTAGTCACTTTAGCTGTACTTGTAAATGTATGAGAAGATCCATTAAATAAATCAGTTTGTAGAGCATCAGATAGCAAAACATTGCCGACACGTATATCTATTACCGGAGCTGGGATAGCATTGTGCACTGTACAGGTTATTGTCGAGCTTTCACCGTCAAGAAATTCAGGAACTGTAAGAACGGGTGGGCTACCTTTCTCTGGAATTAAATCAAGGATTAAAACAACATCCCATATTATACACGATAGAACAATATGATATCCTAACAATATAATAACAATGTATTATGTATATGATACTTGCTTACCTACGTTATATAGAATGCCGTTTACTTCGTAAGGTGTTTCAATGGCTGCATTTGAAACCTGACATGTCACATTCCGTCGCGACAGTCCGTCCATTTGTTTGTAAATGTTACTAAATACGTAAAACCCTTTGTTCCATTCGCTTTCAGCAAGAACAAATGTTTCCTGTCCCAGTAAAAGTACTGTTTGTACAGGTTCTGTTCCATTTTCAGTCTGACAATATAGAAGAAGAATGAAGGACCCATCCTCCGAATATCTTGTAACATTAGGCCCAGTCATTGTTTGAAAGTGTGTGCCGCCTTCCATTCTGTATTTCCATTATATGTCACACCCCAAAGGGTAGAACGGTGTCGCTCTCAGTGTAACCTCCCTGTTCACAAACGCTGGTCCTACCACTGATATGGTTCCGAACTGGTTCCTGGCTTCGCAGATATACCGTAACAGAGCTAAAAATGTAGTAAACAAAAAAATGAAAAATGAAAGCGAGAACACACGTCACGCTCAAAAAGTATTTTACTCGTAAACTGAAAACATATATCCATAAAGATAAATTTAGGTTGCGATCAGTTTTAATTGCAACTGAATCTATAAGAGCTATGCCGAAAAACTGTACGATTATTATCATTCAATCTGATTTTGCTACATTAAGTATCTTGAAGACGATATGGCATTGAAATCAATTTTGACATACATTTATAAACGCAGACGGTAAGAACGCTACATCACTAATATTAAGTATCTAAAAACGTTATAATTCTAATAAATTATTTCCATTGGTTTAATTTTTGCCCTCTTCTAGAACATGTTTGTAGAAACGCCGATAGGCTATTCCATTCCCTTATAATGATTGTTATAATCTCATCAGTATAACATGTCATTTTTTACAATTTAATTAATACTTTTAATCCTTAAACCGTTGGTAGTGTCAACAATATTTTGGCCCTTATTTAGAATGTTGAACAAATTTTACATTGTTCATGCTTGAAAACGTCGATGACTTAATTGAAAGATTCGAAGCAGCTCAAACATCAGTATCAGTAGAAGTAGCAATAAAATAAGTTGATGTAGTAATAACACTTATTGAAGTTTAACATATAAAACAAAAATAATCTAAATGTATCTTACGAACCAGTAAAGCGCACTAGAAATTGAACACCCCTTATAATCCATGGTGGTAGCATTGCTGGTGCAACAAATATTATTTATCCTGATGAATATGACTCCTGCACTTTGGTTGAATTTGTTGAACAATTCTTTCCAATGGATACTAGTAATCACAATGTTTAAAAAAAGAGACAGACCGTCCCTCATTTCTTCTTTGAGGAAAGTAAGTATTTTTTGCTCTTTCGGTTTACAATTGTTTAACTGAAGAGCCGGAAACTCATTCTTTTCATAGTTTTATACAGAAATAATTCTTACTTTTATATGTATTATACAAGTTCCCATTCGCAGACAGTCGACACAATTAGAGTATTCTTGTAAGTAGTCACTGTACGGACAGAAACGATACCAATTGTCAAGTTCAAACCACATTAAAAATGATGATTTAATATTTATGCTGAATTGATATTTATACTAAGGGTTTAGTACACTATGGAAATTTTAATCTGTACTGAATCAATCTTAATTCCAAGTCTGAATCCTGAAACACGTATAAAATACATGCTCGATCTTTGTTTTAAATTAAAAAAATCGTATACTCATACATATATACATGGACAGAAAGAGTGTGCAAAACATTATAATATACTGGTCAAAAAGTCATACTACTAGGTATAAAATGGTATAAAGTTTCGAATGTATGGAAAAAAACGTTTTCATGTCATACATAATATGAAATAATGAATCAAGGACAATTGTTCATTGCAATTTTCAATGAAGCTCATTGCTGTGAACAATGCCTTTTATCGATTTGATCAATATAGGGGTCAGGGTGTAAAGGTCACAATACAGCTCGTTTCGGCGAATAACCGTTTTGTTTGGCCAACCACTGGAATATAAAAATCTTTAATCTTATCTTAATTGTATAAGGCGTATATGTTCTCTTATTTTAAACCTTAGTAATGTGTATATCCCCCGAAACTGTCCCTGCATTCAATCATTCTGCCTCTTGATGAATTACGAGTTTTGTCATTTTCTGTTAAGAAATTGCATCCCATTCCTGTTCAAGAAAGAAGGTCCACTTGGGTGCTATGTGGCGTTATACGAAGAGAAACGCGGCATCCATGATCATCCCAGACGTAAAATGCACGAGAGGGCGGGCGAAATTGCGGGCCAGGTCATGCGCTGTATGCTATTTTCCTGGACAAACTGGTTCACAACAGCAGCCGTATGGGGCCTAGCATTGTAATATTGATATATTGGCTGGCGACCGTTTATCTGGCGTAAGAACGGAAGCACGTTCGGTCCAAGAATCTCGTCTCGATATTCCAGATATACCTCCCCATAGCATAACTGATACTCCATTTCCCGTCATAACGGTACAATGCGCTTGACGTTCACGACGACGGCACCACAAGCTGGCGTCTGTCAACATTCTGTAGGTAAAATCGCGACTTGTTCTTGAACAACACAGTCCGCCACTGCGTTCTGTTTCAGCGCGCATGTTCGTTGCACAATGTTAGCCGGGCATGTATGTGCCGGTATTGTAAACCTGGTTTCTTTGCCGGAACACGTGAATTATGCCAGGAGGGGTGCATCCGGTTACGAATATTTGGAATGAAACAGGTCGTTTAATTCAAGGTATCGGTCTTCCTGGCCGGAAGTGGTTCTGAGTCGCCCTGATCGCGGCACATCACGAACGGTCCCTGTCGCTTAAAACCGTTACCATAAATCGTTGCACGGTTAACGTTGAAGCGCCCTGCAATGTTTTCATAGTTACATCCCGCATATTTCAATGCGATAACACGTATCCGGTCGTCGTCGGGTTAATTGTTACGATTTATTACTTCAAAAAAAGTGTTATATGGACATTTCTAATGGTACTGTCTTAAAGTGAACTACTTTTAATATACATGCAGATGTTCAAAATAAAAAGAGCACTCACAAAATAAATACCATCGTTGATGATTATTAAAATTGCATTAAAAGTCAAAAGGGAACACATATATATGCAATATTTTGCAAATATTTTTATTCCTATATTATTAGCATCTACACTCTGTCAATAACCTAAACAGTAATAGTTTTGCTCTTGCTTGGATTTGTTAGGCATGCCACATTTATATAGTATATACCATTTATTACTTGACCACATTGTCATGATCCACCTGAACTCTATTAACATTATTTCACCGCTGTTTGTTTTTGCTGAATTTATCTTTAGACCTCATTCGTACATTACGATTTAACACGTGGCAAAAAAACGCAGCTTATTGCGTTTGGTTGTTGGCTGATTATTTTAATGTATTAACTCTAATACACGTTGTATTTGTTTTCTTACGAGTAATCATAGTAAACTGAACTGTATAAAGGTGTTCTTATTATTTATGATATGGCTGACATTTCAATGTATTTCAAAACCAACATAACATGTCTAGTTAACTGATTGCGTGCGTGCGTTTGTTCGTTCGTGCGTTTGTGCGTTTTTGTGTGTGCGTCCATGTGTATGCTAAGTATACCGGGACTTAAACGAAATCATTAAGTCACATGTAAACATACAACTATGTTTGCATTTAAAAACGCAGGAATTGGATAGTCTCAACCATCGCAAAATTAAAGTGGCAGAATGCACAACTCGCTACGGAAACTGATATGGTCCGTAGTCATCGTTTATGTATTTTTGCATAAACCATAAAGATCAAGATCAGTTAATAATGTCGGACAATAAGTATATTAGATTGTTTAAAACTGAATTGCTGTCAGTCAAGGACTCAATAAGATATACCCACATTTTAACCCTTCTTCCATTTTCAGATCGTCATAACAAAATTGATGGCTTTTTTAGATAAGAAGTTGATTGCGTTTTAAAGAAGTAACATGTTGTGAACTCATAAGTTCGCCAACCGTTTCAATGTGGTAACCTTAGAGATGTAGTTCCCATTTGTATTAGCATGCTGCAAATAGCCAGATTACAAGATCCGCAAATCAAAGTACCAAGATTCAATCCATTGAATTATCATGGGGTAAAACGCAATGTAAGTAAAGTAGTTATAATTTGTTTTTATATTAAACAGTTGGTAAGACATATTCGCAAACATGTGAACGACATATTGATTTACAAAATCTTATTAGTGTCGCAGTCCGTCGTGTGGACCTAGTCATGCAGAGATTCAGTTGTCATTGCCACAAAAAGTGGGAAAAGTGTACATCTTCTTGTGTTAAACTGCACGAAATTAACCTATTTCAATCAGTGGTCAATGTTAGTCCCATTATTGGCTTACTTACGACATCATACCAACGATTGCATTGAAAATCACACAAACACACGAAATGGGGTTATCCTAGTTATAAGGTAAAAGGTTCTGCATACACAACTCAAATCTTTGAAACTATATACTAGCGTCCTGCGAGTGAGCATCATTTCAATAATATGTGTGTAAAGGGAAGCAAATCTTGCTAGTTCATTAATTAGAACATAACTGTTACATTTATACATAAGTCAAGGTTGTTGACTTTATAATATAATTCATCAAATAAATCACTTCTAAGGTAACTATTGTTCTTTTTATGCACATACAAGTTAAGGTTTTATCTTAAGTTTATAGAAGTACATTGTTTAACTCGATATTGAATTTATTAATTAAACCTTTCAAAATGTACTTAACCATTGTATTGGACATATCATATTTGTGTGGTTTATTTGTTTGCATATATATATAGTTGAATTTTTCAACTCTTTGGCTACTATCCTTCGGTAGTAGTCCCTAGGTGTTTTTATGGTGAATGGGACCCATTGGCGTTCACTAACTTAGAACTAAGTTTAGGTATATGATTATTATGTTATAAAATAAATATAAATAACTTGGATTGTGTTGTTTCAATTAAGAGAACTAAATAAAGTTATTAAATCAGTCTTTGACAGATAAATCTATTAGGGGCCTCCACACGTCGTCCTTTGGCGAACTGAAGGCAAAAGGGAGCACCCAAACATCTGCGTTCGCTGGTACGTGGTGATCCGTTTGACTATATAATCAAAATCATTTCTCAACTATCATATATATATGAAACTTGGTGAAGGAAACATGCAAGCAGTCTTTGTGAATTTTTCCTTCCTCGAAGCCCCGGCATTGACCCTGAGTCGAACCGAGGGTGGTCGTAACCGGCCCGTGTGCCTACAACTCGAACAAAACGTTTACATTTTTTATGGGAGAGGTAATTGATTTGCACCCTGTTGTTAAGTAAAACATCTAATAGCTAGCTTGTGGTATGACTTAATAGTGCTGTAAATTATCAATACGTTAGTTATAAACAGTTAAGCTCCGCCTACATGTAACCGCCCCGACAAGTTATCATATAGATTAAAACAAAGGAAACATTATCAAACATGATGCAAGTAGATGGTATAGCGGTTTTAATTGTTCTCCCCATTTTGGTGCAAATCATTCTCTAACATGGCAATATTTTGTCCTGTCCATGGTTTGCTGTATATGCATTATCAAACATATGCTGACAAACTGTAATTTTTGTTTTAACGTGCATTGTATGTCGAAGCTATTCATAACATCGCCGGTCATTGTCTGTTTACATCCAGCGACATATATTTCAAGTGTCATTATATTGTGTGGTTACACATACCATTGTCCACACTTTGAAACAATGGCCCATTATTTTTAATGAAACAGTGGGGACAGAAAGCCTCGTATTAAAGAACTAGCAGTTATTTATAATAAACTGTGTACGTCTTTCTTGTGGCTGTGTTAGCCTGAGGTGATGGTTCGACAGCCCCTGCATTGAACTCAGCTACATGCTTTTCATGGAACTTAGTTTAAGACCTAGCAGATTTCTTTCAGTTGCGGGTTAGACGATGTTCTCATTGTGTTTACTTCTGCTTTCTATAGCAAATTAATCCCGCCATAACCAACGACAAAGACCACACGTTTCTGTAATTTTAGTTCGTGCACCTGTGTGATAAAATGTTTAATCATGAATAACGTTTTTATGTTTTTCCCTTTTGGGGAATAATTACTAACAGCAACATAAACAGTGTTATTTATACACACACACAAATAACAAACATTCATTACTAGATTGTTATTTCATTTGTTTGTTATTATATAAATATCAATGAAACATAGACTGCGGGTACGTCGATTTATAAAAATGAAATGAACTCATAACATGTTCGTTATTACATCCATAGTGGTCATTCTGCCTTACGTTGGTGGCTGGAATTCTAGATATGGTAAACATGTATGCCCTGTTATATGGTTTAAGGTAAACGAATTAAGTCCTATAAAACAGTCATTCATGTGTACAAAATACAACAAGGAAATATATCTTAATTCCAATGTATTACAAATACCATTGTATCGTTGATAAATAAATGATCAGCGAGTGATAACAAAAACCTGAGTCACATTTACAATGAAGGTACCCAGTGTTACAGGATCCCAAAATAAAACATTGTCCAAACATTAAATGGTTTAACCTATCTATATATATGCCTATAAAATAACATATAAACTTATTACAAACTTTTAGTGTTCAGCGACCAGCTACGAACAATGGAATTGAATGAATATAAATACAGACAGAGTAATAGTGCTACGATTCAACCAGACTGGATACCAGTGCACTCCATAAGGCACATAAATCCATAAGCATTGATGAATTTTGCCAAAGAGAGTAGAAAGCTAAAATGTGTTTTCTGTCATCACCATAAATAAAATTGACAGCTTAACGTTTCATAAACTTGGGATGATAAATAAAGAATAAATGATACGCTGCGATTCGGAAATAGCGAATAATTTATATTTGATTTCAATGCACTTCTTAATTGTTATCTAATATAAAATAGGTCAATATATTAGAAGCAAGAATGACGTAATACAATCACACTTAATAACAATTCCAAAACATTTACAAATAATAAACGTTAAAGTTACTGCCTTGAACCGGTTAGCGAAATTACAATGATTATATGATTATCAAATGACACAAATCCATCTGCACCGTACATATTTTGATCAGTAACTAATTCGGTTATATAGCATGTATATAATTTGCATCCGGTGCGTTTGTCCGACGGTCACTTTGAGCTAATGGGGTATCCACATAGTCGTAAGGGTTTCCTATGTTTCCTTCCATATCCAAAAGTGACGGTTCATGTTTGTTTCCTGTTGCACTTGCAGACACTCTAGTCTTCAAAGGAAAATAAAGCTTTATTTAATAAATATAATATTCATATACTAAAACAAACACTACTTTGTAATCTCGTAATTCTTTTAAGTAGTTTTAAATATCAGATTATCAAGAGTTATGTACTAATATTATATATATATATATATATATATATATATATATATATATATATATATATATATATATATATATATATATATATATATAGCGAGAGAGAGATATATATATATATATATATATATATATATATAATAGTACGCGGATTGTAGCTGAGTGCACAATCACATGCTACCTTCAGAGGCTTCATACATCACGATACCACAAGGGTTGTACGAAAACACCTTGCTCTCGAGTGTTATGAAGCCACTGAAGGTTTCCCTTACAGAGTATAGAGTGTGCCTTACACCGCTGTACACCAATCAGAAAACATCATTTTTGTTCAAGATCATAAGTGTTTCAATACGTGTATTAAACGAGAGTCGATTGCAATTTAACGTACTAAACCGTCTTTTTAAAACAACAACGTAACCTTACACGGCCAGCAACATCGAAATAACATAGAGCAGAAATAATATATGGTTGTTTAGTATAGAATACTTAAATTTGATGGTTATAATAGAAATCTTACCAGATTGTAAAGCGCATTTGTCTCAATATTAGACTGAACAACATCGTACACATGTGTACTTCGCTCTCTTGCTGTAGGCCTCCTTAGGCGTATAAGCATTTCATAAACTGTGTCAAATATATAAATACTGTCATTATTCATGATGTAACATAAAAGTTAAATGTAAATTCAGAAAGACACGACGACGTCCTTTCAATGATCGCGTTGCCATTGCACTCATGTGAACGTCGTCTATTTATGTATTTCACTTTTAGTGGACACGAGATTAAGAGATGCCATCAATAGTCAAATTTGATATTATAACATATCGATGGCCTCAAGTCAAGTTTGATTTTATAATATTTAATTACTCAAGCTCATTTCTTTTAATGGATTCATGATCGATCCTACATTCATCGATAAACATTTACGTTTCATTCATGTAGGGTGTTTGAGTGTGTGTGTGTGCGTGTGTGCGCGCGCGCGCGTGTGTGTGTGTGTGTGCAGTGTTATTAATACTTAAGATTCTTCTGCACTTAAAGATCACAGATATTTCGTGGTTACTAACATGATTCTGTACCTTCAAATGTATTATGGATTTAATGACACTGGTTTCGCAAAGTCGTTTCTAATGTTTAATTTAACATATTTGGACATTTACCATGAGGTTTGCATCGCCTACATAGAAGCACGGTAAACGTTGTTGCAAGTACACCTATAACTGTTCCCGATACGGCGAAAAGGGCCGACGTATGCCACCGTTGGGAAACAACTAGTGCAGGGTTGGTGGTTGCTTCTGCAAATAGATAACATTTGCTGTACAGATACTCCAGTCTGGCAAGTACGGTTCTGTCTCTATATTAGTTCGTCGATTTGTTGTTCTATTAATTGCAATTTCTTATATTCAAATAATGCCAACTACCGTACCTTGAAAAGATAAAACAATGATAAATAGTTAATACATCAAAAATAAGGGATGAAATGTACAAATAAGCTGTTCAGTTTCCATTGGTGACTGAGTTATTAATGTCTGGTTTTGGTGTCATTAAGAATGTATATTTGAAACGTTATGTACAAACCCTCTGGCATTGTGTCTATAACTGTCAATAAATTTCTCAGAAACTCCTCTGAATTCCATGCCCTGCAAACGTATGTCTTCTCGCCATCACCCGTATAATTCAGTGTTAATAGGCATTCCTCTGTTTGTCTACAAGTCTTTATTTCAGTGTTATTTTCGCCTTCCCATCGAA
Organism: Mya arenaria; assembly: GCF_026914265.1. NCBI lineage: Eukaryota > Metazoa > Mollusca > Bivalvia > Myida > Myidae > Mya > Mya arenaria. The sequence goes on from NC_069126.1 coordinate 41,369,850, forward strand.
GCTTCCATTTCCCTATAGCATTGCAGTCATCAACAAAACATTTGACGATCACTGTAATATTCGGATGTAAATCAACAGGTGATGTCGCGTTCAAATACAAAGTTGGACCACCTGCAATGTAATGTAGAAATTGTTGAATAGTAGAGTAAACAAGAGCTATAATTCATGTTAAGATGTATTTCATTTAATATCTGTTACGAGTGAGTACACATGTACCTCTAATGAAGGATAAAACAATATATAAGTACATTCCGAAAGAATTATATCTTCGTGAGAAGAAAATCAGGAAACTAGCAGTCACGGTAAGATTGATAATGTGAACAAAAGTCGACAAATAAGTAAAATCAAGGTGCGTACCAGAAAAAATGAATTGTATTGCAGTTTGAAACAGAACGGAAATTTGACTTGAATCATTCGTCAAGTTCGTCAAGTTATTCCTATGAACGTATCTCAAATGATCAATTTCAGATAACCATGCAAGGTAGACTCAATTCATTTGTTTCTAAAAACAATTGTAAGAAAAATACTTAAACATTGTTATTATACTCATGCATTTCGATGTATTGTATTCTGAAAAGGATACTTAAATGAAGAAATGAGAAAATATTTTTTTGAACTTCTTTGCATTGTATAGATATATTTCATAATCATACTATCAGGTTTCTGGAACTAAGTCTATATCCTATGTTTAAACGACTATTATTGTCTAAATAGTGCTGTAAAATAGTTATTTGAATGTACGATCTAACGTAAACATTAATCTTTGTGAAATTTTACTTTATGAAATAACCTGATCTGAAAACAAAACACGTGACACACGACATACACTTATTTTACTGATACTGTTTACAATTCAGAAGCACTGAGAAAAATAGCAAATTATACAACATGTATCTTCCCAAGCTTCACACATTTACCACGAGAAGAAAATGTATATCAAGTGTGTTAGACCTACCTGAATCTCGTCTTTTTAACGTCATCGAGTAAACAATTAATACGCTAGTCAAACTTACATTTGATACTTATGTTTTTGCATATGGAATGATCTGCTATTCCAAAGTCGTGAATAGTTTTCCTGGTGCAACACATTTCCTCTCCATTCCACAGTTTGTTAGTCGTTGTCACCTTTGCTGTGCTTGTATAAGTATGAGAAGATCCATTAAATAAATCAGTTTGTTGAACATCAGATAGCAAAACATTGCTAACACGTATTTCTATTACCGGAGCCGGTAAAGCATTGCGCACTTCACAGATTGTTGTCGAGCTTTCACCATCAAGAAATTCAGGAACTGTTAGAACGGCTGGGCTACCTTTCTCTGGAATTATAACAATGATTTAACAACATCCAATATTATACATAATATATATATATATATATATATATATATATATATATATATATATATATATATATATATATATATATATATATATATATAATATATATATACGATCAAACAACTACTATAGCTTTACATTCTGTATATTCTACTTGCTTACCTACGTTACATAAAATGCCATGTACTTCGTAAGGTGTTTCAATAGCCGCATTTGAAACCTGACATGTCACATTCCGTCTCGCCAGTCCAGCCATTTGTTGATGAACGTTGCTGAATATGTAAACCCCTTTATTCTGTTCGCTTTCAGCAAGAGAAAAGGAATCCCGTCCTAGTAAAAGTGCCACCTGTACAGGTTCTGTTCCATTTTCAGTCTGACAATATAAGTCGGAATCTCCATACACATAAATACATCCTGTTGTATTATAGTCAGCGGACTTTGGACCGATGATTGGGTAACTTGGTGGCTCTGAAAAAACAACACACATCATTTAAACCACTTGTAATACCATATAACTATGGAAACTGAAGGTTTATCACACTGATGCTCATGCTTTTATTATCTCGAGACATTATTGTCCTAGTTGTACTGATATGACTCCTTTCTATTCCAAGCTAACATATTAGAACAATACCAATATTAAAAAGTTAGAATACTCGGTGAATAAAAATCAATGTACCTGGAATAAGAAGATGCACAAAATCCGTGGTGGCACCAGACTTACAATATAACATATACATCCCTTCATGCCTTTTTTTAAAGTTGAATATAGTCAATATGTACAAATATTCAGAAATTATTTTCTCTTCGTAAGAATCTTCTCGAAACCATATTTCATCGACATTTCTCTTCCATGTTCGTCTAGTGCTTAGTTGATGCCGTAGAGAATAGTCAGACGGAAAATATCCAAGCTTTACGTCCGCGCCGCGTACCACCGGGCTTAGAATCACGAGGGCTCCACATAGTCCAACAATTTCTGTAAACAAGCGGGATTATCAGATATAAATGATGTCTTTGCTTTGAACTCATTAAAACAACACATGGACAGGCATTGTAATAAAATAAAATAAAACACTTTCAATTATGTTAGGAGGCTTTAAAGACTAAAATCCAACTAACAAACAACGAGGAAACAAAGATTTATATCTATATAATTAAGTGTGTATTATTACATATTTGGTTAACAACTTGAAATGGACCTCGATATTAACCTTTCACATTTAAAGATATTAAGCTTGATCTTATTGTTGCATTTGTTGAACATCCGGCGTAAAAGTAAGATCCATTGTATTCAATGAAAGTTTCCAATTTCAAAAAGAAGGACCCATCTTCCGAATATATTTCAACACCTGGTCCATTCAATGTTTGAAATTGTGTAACGCCCTTCATTCTGTATTTCCATTCTACGTCACACCCCCAACGATAGAACGGTGTTACTTTCAGTGTAACCTCCCTGTTCACAAACGCAGGCCCTACAACTGATGTGGTTCCGAACTGGTTCCTGGCTAAACAGATATACCCGAACATAACTGAAAAAATTGTAGTAAATGAAAAAAGTGCAAAATGATTGTAATTACACATAACACTATTTATAAAAAGTATTTGACTCTTAATCTAAAATCAAGTATTCATATGGATTGATACAAAGGACGATCAATTTTAGTTGGCAAATAAATCCATAAGAGTTCTGCCGAAAGAACTGTCAGATTTGGATTCAATTATGAAATACATTTACAAAGCCCTTAGGTTAGAAACAACACTATAGCACATATATTAAGTATTTAAATACGGTGTTATTCTAATCAATTATTTCCATTGGTTTATTTTTACATTATATTAGAACATGGGTTGTAATCTCTTAATGGTTGTGTGATAGCAATACGACGTTGGAATTGGTATGGAGGTACAAAGAATTGTCTGGTTAATATCAGAGTTAAGTCGGTCACCTGAGTGCCAAATTGAGCTTGATAGCAGAGCTCACAAGAAGTTAAAACTGAGTATTGTGTTATAGCTGGTGTCCACAAATATTAGTGTCAAGTACATTTCACTAGCGTGAAATAAGCGTAAGCCCCCTGCAATATATCACTGCACAACTGTTCTGTTTGATTGACACAGAATATGCACATTAAATGGGTCATGCTAAAGAATATTAATTTAAAAATGTGGAGACACATTTCTGTCACATTTCTGTTTCGTAAAATGTCACACTTGTTTATCCACAGTTTAAATCGAAAACGTTCTTTTAATGCGTTGTACATTATACACAACTAGTTCGTTACATAGCTAATTTACTTCCAAGCGAAGTATCAGTTCCATGACATGTTGAATCGGGAATATGGTGATTACAAAAATTCTTCTTTCATTGAACACTGTTGACAAATTGACCAAAATCACTGTCAAAATGTTAAATAGAATGAAAACCAAAACCGTGACCATTGTCCTAACTAGTATCACTCATGTACAATACTAACTTGTATATGTTTAAGTGTTAAGGCACGTTATGATTACTTTTTGGGGGTATTATTTTATTCTTAATTAATCTTTTATAGGGTTTAAATTCATTTTTTATAACCTAGTAAGGTGTAAATATTAAAGAAATATTACACACCAATGAGGGTCATGTGGCATTATAAGGACCGGCTAGTTAGCCCCGAGGGTATATTTCACCTTCGGGGCCTGACTGGCCGGTCCTTATAATGCCATATGCCCCGAAGTGGTGTGTTATATTTCTTATATTACACCGAATACTTTTTTAATAATCTTAAAGCGCCTTTGATGTGTTTTATTGAACAATTAATTAATTTTTACTTGCTAAAAGAATGTCGTTGTGAATATTGAAAGCAGCACCCACCAGTTTTATGACGTCAGCGGTCCATATTATATGACGTCAGCGGTCCATATTATATTTTGGCCAGGTCCGGACCGGGCAAAAACATGATTTGGACCGTTGACGTCATAAAAACTGGATTTTTATTAAATTACATTGATATACGGACCGATCAACATCATATACACAAAGAAGGGACACAATTACGTAAGGTATAATATTAATTCATATGCTAACACTGTTTGTATTAAGAATGAATTTATCAAATGTTTACCATTTGTGATATATCTATACTAGGATAGCTAATTTGGTCTTTTTATTGTACGTCATATGTATACTGCTGATAATTTTAATTCTTTTGCAGTCATCGTTTGTTCGATGTTCAAGGGCTATCATCGTTTGAAAGAAGGCCGATATTTTCCATCGTAAATAAGACCCTGTGGACATCACAATTTGAGTTTTAGGGCTAAGAAATCAGTTTTCGACAAAACGTCAAACTTTAATTTAAATATTAATTGATATTTGTTGAAACACGAACTAAGTTGAATGTTTAGAATAGTGAAACTGAGCATGCGTGCATTCATTTAATACAGATATTGGTTCATATGTCAAAGGTGACTGGTATTATTTTAGATATATTCTTAGTTGTCCTCAACAAGGAAGTGTTTCTATTTATGAGCCCTTACACTTTGACAAGTATAAGGCATAATAGGGGAGTACCTAAAAAGTGAATCTCGCCTTCGCCATCTCCTATTTTTAAAAACATTGACAGTAGTTATTTAAGTTTTATTTTGAACTCTCGCTTCAGTCTATTTCAGCCAAAATCCAGAGGGCCAAACAGAACCTGTGGGCTCACGTCGTTTAAGAAATAAAATTTACAAATTTGAAAGAAGAGAGTCATTTATGGATGCATTTAACTGTACATAACAATATCTGCAATTGTTGACGAAAAGGGTTTGTGTGATTTCCAATCGTAATCCAACCATTTTATGTAAACCAATGGACGTGACATTTGACTCATCTACTTGCTTTCATGGAGTTTGTTTGAAGAAACTAGCTAATTACACGCTTTCGATTTCTTGCAATTGTAATCTAGATAATGTTCACATTGAGTTTGAAGCTATCTCCCTACATAATCATGGACTAAGAACACTGTTCTATAATAACCAGTTTGAAACATAATAATGTATAACCTTCTTTTTTTAATTTATACGTTTCTTAAAATAATTGCAAACAGCAACAATAACATTGTTGTTTTATACACAATACAACAAGGAACACAAAAAACAAGCTTTTCTATTACATTTGAATGTTATTATATGAACATCAAAGAAACCATCACTCATAGCATGTTTACAATGTAGGTAAACAATATTTTGAACCTTTTGTTAGAATAAGATATCTCAGTGCTACTTTGTTCATGCTTGCAAACGTCGATGAATAAAACCAGTGTGTTCAGTAGTTGAAACATAACTGCCTTATTTTGAAGTACACTTGGTTTTGAACATTGAAAGGTTCGCATCATCTTCAAAAGTGGTTAGATTTTCACTAGTACACATAACTAAATATTCTATATGATCGTGGCGATCCATTATTGGTCTAGATAGAGCATGTCATAAATGTCAAAGATTCGTTACCGGACTAGATTTGATTGTTTTCAGCTATTAAAGGAAAATCTTATAAAATACACTGGTCAAATGATTATAATTGCTAAAATATTACATATATTGAGTATCGATGTAGCAAAGTGATCAAGCTTATAGCTTATACATATTGATCAGTAGATATTGTTGTAGAAGTAGCGGTAGCAGCAGTAGCAGTTGTACCTGCAACAGCAGCGCATTCATCAGTAGCAGTAGAAGAAGAAGTAACATTAGTTGTTGCTGTAATAACACTAACTGAAGTTTATCATCTCAAACAAATACGAGCAATTATCACATATCCTACGTACCAGTAACGCGCACGGCAAATTGAACCCCCTTTGTTATCCATTGTGGTATCATTTCTCGTGCAACAAATATTATTTATCCTGATGAATATGTCTGCTGAACTTTGGTTAGATATGTTGAATAATTATTTACAATGGATAATTAACATTTAAGAAAATATAGGCCGACTGTCCCTCATATCTTCATGGAGGAAAATAAGTATTGTTCGCGCTTTCGGTTCATAATTGTTTAACTGAAGTACCGGAAACTCTATATTTTTATAGTTTCTGTGTTACAATAAGTCCCATCTTACTCTCATATCAATGGAACAAGTTCCCATTCACAGACAGTCGACACAAATAGTTTATTCTTGAAAATAGTCACTGTATGAATTTAAAAGAGAAACGAAACCAATTTAATACGTCATCCTTTATTATGTTAAAAACATAAAAATGATTATGTGATTATGATATTTATACTAAGAGTTTGGAAAACTATGGAAATTTAATTGTAGGCCAGTACTCAATCAATCTTAATTCCGAGTCTGAAACATAAAAAACGTATAAAATACATGCTGGATGCTTGTATTAAATAAATAGGTATACTCATACGTATATACACGGACAGAAAGAGTTTGCAAAACATTATTATATATATAAGTAATATTTTGCAAACTCTTGTGCTTTCCATATTGTCAGCAACTACACTTTGACAATTTTCTAAACAATCATCATCCTCACCATCATTCTCGCCACCATCGTCCAAGCCGGCATGATCTCCTTGCGGTTCCCTAAACCGGCCGCTTGTAATCACCGCGATCTCAATCTCCTTATTCCGGTGTTCGTTCCCGTGCCTCCCATGCCTCTTCGGTTGACTCAGTTGCTTGATCAGTTGCCTCTACCTTCGCCAGCTTAATTACTAGAAAGAAGGGTATATAAGACATCTTGCCCGCTGTCGGTACTAGATGAAGAGCTCGTCTTGAGTTCTTTCGAGATACGCATGTCCTCTGGAACCTGGAAAAGTTTGAGTAACCTATTTCTAGGTATTTAACGTCTAGCGTTTGTCTAGAGCACATCTAAACAAGTGTGTTGGTGGAAATTAACCGAGTTATGATAAGCATGTTATATGCACTTACCATAAACTTATTTAAAATAATAGTTGTGATTTATTTAAAAGTGCAATTATGAAACAAGCGTAATAATTTTTATGACTTTGATATAGAATAAATCAAATGGTTAAAAAATAGACGAATACATTTATGCACTGAAGAAATGAATGTTCTTTGTTTCAATTTTTTAACTGATAAAAAAGGCTTTTTATAACCACTTAACTTTTGAACGTTTTCAATAAATAAACGTTAATACTTCAGGTATCAAAGCGAGGTAGAAAAATGCGTCAGTCGCCTTCGGAGAGATTAGCATCTTTAACTTTGTGGTGATTGCTTTTATTTTAATAAAGATAGTAAACTTGTTCAACATTTGTCTTACTTGATAATATATTACCAAGAAGACACAAGACTCTGTTGATTGGATAGTCTAAAATAGTTTGACACAAAACATAATCATATTGTTGAAGAAAAAATGCAAACGGAATTCAACAAATATATAATAAAATATTTCTTTGTAAAACTCGCTCAACTGATTTGTACTACCAAAACATGTTGTAAAGGCTGTACGTTTCACCCTTGCAAAATATCACACCTTCAAAATTTAGGAAAACAAGGAAATATTGATACTTTCCCTCCCGATTCATATTGCGCAATGCCTTTAAATATAATGTATATTTATGCTAAGTAGTTGTGACATGACTTACGCGTCAGAAAAATCATTGTTTGCATGTTATAAGTTTTTAAGTTATACTCTTACTGTTTTGTTCATTGTCACTCACGCTTGTTTTCAGTTTCAGCACAATACCTAATTTAAGGGAAAACATATTATTTCTGAAATAGTCCTTCCTAAGATTTCATAAATTAAATATGAATATACAGTTTGTTTTAGAGTTGTGAACGTATTGAATGTATATTGTTTTGTTTTTATCATTTACTCAGCAAAGAAGTCATGCGACAACGCGTTATAAATGTCGGTATTGTAACACAAACATTAAACAGACACAGGTAAAAAACAACTTTAGAATACATTAGCTCTTACCTACCATTATATGTAGATGAAATAATATTAATTAATCACTTACAGCGACCAAAAACATATTTGATATTGGTATGGCGTTAAAATGATTTAACATTTATAAAAATGTTTTACATTATATTCAGTTAAGAACAACAAAGGCTTATTTCTTAAGTTGTTACGATGGTTGCAAGGTTATTGGAAGATTACACATTATTAGACATTAATTTGATTATGTTAATGTTCGCCGAACTACATAATATGAAATAGTACGTCAGCCATATGCGTGAAAAACGAATAACTTAGTCAGTGGTAGCGCAGAGGTAATGCAGTGGTAATGCTGTGATAATGCAGTGGTAGTGCAGTTGTAGTGCAGTGGTAATGCAGTAGTAGTGCAGTGGTGAGGTAATGCAGTGGTAGTGCAGTTGTAATGCAGTGGTATGCTGTGATAATGCAATCGTGGTGCAGTGATAATGCAGTGGTAGTGCAGTTGTGAGGTAATGTTGTGGAAGTGCAGTGGTAATGCAGTGATAATGCAGTGATAGTGCAGTGGTGAGGTAATGTTGTGGTAGTGCAGTGGTAATGCCGTGGTAGTGCAATGGTAATACAGTGGCAATGCAGAGGTAGTGCAGTGTTGAGGCAATGCAGTGGTAGTGCAGTGGTAGTGCCGTGGTATTGCAGTGGTAATACAGTGGTAATGCATTGGTAATGCAATGGTAGTGCAGTGGTAATACAGTGGCAGTGCAGTAGAAATGCAGTGGTAGTGCAGTGATAATGCTGTGATAATGCAGTGATAATGCAGTGGTAGCGCAGTGGTGAGGTAATGCATTGCTGGTGCAGTGGTAATCCAGTGGTAATGCTGTGGTAGTGCAGTGGTAATGCAGTGGTAGTGCAGTGGTAATGTTGTGGTAAAACAGTGGTAGAGTAGTTGTAGTGCAGTGGTAGTGTAGTAGTAGTGCAGTGGTAGTGCAGTGATAGTGCAGTGGTAATGCAGTGGTTCTGCACTGATAGTGCAGTGGTAGTGCATTGGTATTGCAGTAGTAGTGCAATGGTAGTGCAGTAGTTGTCCAGTAGTAATGTTGTGATAATGCAGTGGTAGTACAGTGGTAGTGCAGTGGTAGTGCAATGTTAGTGCAGTGGAAGTGCAGTGGTAGTGCAATGGTAGTGAAGTGGTAGTGCAGTAGTAGTGCAGTGGTAATGCTGGGATAATGCAGTGGTAGTGCAGTGGTATTGCAGTGGTAATGCAGTGGTACTGCAATTGTTGTGCTGTGGTAGTGCAGTGGTTATGCAGTGGTAGTGCAATTGTTGTGCTGTGGTAGTGCAGTGGTAATGCAGTGGTAGTGCAGTGGTAATGCAGTGGTAATACAGGGGTAGTGCAGTGGTAGTGCAGTGGTAGAGCAGAAGTAATACGATGTCAGCAAAATAAACAAACTACTCAATCGAGTCCTAATTACGCCATTGCAAAACATAAAATTAAATGGATGGAGTTATTAAAATAGGCTTATAATAGTGACATTAAACTCGGTTTATGTTTTAACTTATTTGCTGCTCAGCTTGTTTCTGTAGCTTTTCGCATAAATATTATTATGCACGGTTCATCACCAGCTTCCAGACAACTTTCTTTAAGTCAAAGCCGCTAAGAACAATGAATCGCATCCTTAAATTATATATAACGACCGGCCATTTTTAGAAAATTTGTTTAGATATTATCTAAAACGCTTTAATGAGTAGATAAATAGTATTTATTATTATAAATCAGTTTTGTAGCCTTAAAAGTACGATATTTGGAATTTTCTATGTCTAGCTTCCTCATATTATTCTGATATCGTTTACAAAGAGTAAAGAAAAAATATTTTAAACGAGCTTTTTGGCTTTGAAATAATTATTTTTCGTTAACTTATTTCATATTTTAGTAATCAGCAAATAATGCCCTTACAAATGGTAGCAAAATTATGTTGGGTTACTAGGCATAAAAATCATCATTTGTACAGCAGATATCTTAATATTGGATTGAAAGAAAGAGTGAGTGAAGAGTACTGGTATACTTTGAAATTCTTTGTTTTCAACATACGTACACGAACATATTGCAATTTTTTCCTGAGTCATTTTGATTGCGGTGTGGAAAAAATGACGATGAAATATTTAAGAACAATCTTATCTAATTTCCTTTCTGAGATGAATACCAAGAAGAAAGAATATAGCGTCTGTCTGCGGATAAAGACTTCTTTCATATGTATAAAACGAACAATGAATTCAATTCAATGTCATGTTTAAAGTATTGCCATAGCTTTTCCGGCATTCCAGTTAAACAATTGTGGACAGAAAGAGAATCCAACATTTATCTTTTCTAGTGGAAATTTTTGGGAAGGTCTGTTTTTATTTTCTTAAAAGTAAGTCGCAAATGTTACACAATTAATATTAATAAATAAATCAATTCACGGAGATATAAAGGATGCTTATATGTGCTAAATATGTCGTACTCTTTTTCGGTATAATAAATCTGTGAAATGCATCGTTTATTTGAAATATTAGACGAGAGTTACTACCACTACTACTACTACTACTACTACTACTACTACTACTACTACTACTACTACTACTACTACTACTACTACTACTACTACTACTACTACTACTACTACTACCACTACCACTACCACCGCCACCGCCACCGCCACCGCCACCGCCACCGCCACCGCCACCGCTTCCGCTACTACTACTACTACTTCTACTTCTACTACTACTACTACTACTACTACTACTACTACTACTACTACTACTACTACTACTACTACTACTACTACTACTACTACTACACGAACATATTGCTACAACTACTTCTGCTTCTGCTACTACTACTACTACTACTACTACTACTACTACTACTACTACTACTACTACTACTACTACTACTACTACTACTACTACTACTACTACTACTACTACTACTACTACTACTACTACTACTACTACTACTACTACTACTACTACTACTACTACTACTACTACTACTACTACGACTACTACTACTACTACTACTACTACTTCTACTACTACTTCTACTACTACTACTACTACTACTACTACTACTACTACTACTACTACTACTACTACTACTACTACTACTACTACTACTACTACTACTACTACTACTACTACTTCTACTACTACTACTGCTGCTGTTGCTACTACTTCTGCTATATGCAACAAAAATTGAATATTTCTTCCTGCATGTATGATTCACGAATTATCGTTCTGATAATTTCTATGTTTCGATCTTAGCAAACGTTTCATTGCCATAACTTGTGTGCCCCTCTCGTAAGTTAATCGTCTGTTTTACTTCATAATGTATTCGTATTAAGGTCGAGATGTCTACATGTTACTTGCTTGCAATCTCTTTCAACTCGGTTTGGGTACATCTGTGCAGCCAGGAACAAGTATGGCACGTAATCAGTGGTAGGACCAACTTTTGTGAACAAGGAGGTAACACTGAAAGTGACACCGTTGCTGCCTTGGGGATGTGACGTAGAATGGATATACGTAATGGAAGGCGAACAGTTTAAAACAATGAATTATGCACACTCTACAAGCTATTTGAAGGATTGGTCGTTCTTTTTAAAATGGAAGGCGTCAGTTCAATACAACAGACCTGATTTCTACGCCAGATGTACAACAAACAAAACCATCAAAACAAGTCTGACATCTATAAATATGAAAGATGAAATATCGAAGACCGTTTTAAGGTGGTTGCCCAAATGTTGAAAATAAAACGAAAAGGATTTTAAGCATGTGTTGTGTTTTGTTTCCTGTTATATCATTTTCTTTTAGCTCGATTGTATCGAAAGCTGACAGCTGGTTAACTCACGTTCAAGTCCGTTTCCTGAGCAGATACCAACACTGGTGTGTATTTTGAGAGGCTATGAGAAGTTACCCCTGGTTGGGATCGAACCCATTGTTTACATGTCATATTGTTTCACATTTGGGGTTTTAATCAATGAAGCCTACTTACACAACCAGGAAACCTTTTTTACCACTGGGCATGTCTATGTAGTTGCTATGGTACTTTGATTGGTTCTAGGCCTGTATTCACCCAACACCTACACTATCTGTTCGACTTTTTCGAAGTTGAATACAATAAAATTTTAAGCGATAATAAGCTAAAAATGTTCAAATTAGTAGATCTGAATTAGCAGATGTCTAATTAATGATTTTCTATCAATTGACATTTTTTGTTTTAGAAACTTTACTAAACAATCACTTCGGAAAAAAACAGCAATTGTTATTTTCAACTTTACTCTACAAGTTATTTGCGAATATGGATCCGTTACAAAAATGTATTATTTTGTTTGTAAAATTCACATTTATTAATAAGTTGTAATTTTCAGAAATTGTTGGAAAATGTGGAACTCTCGTGCCTCTTAGCCCGGTTTTTCGCGGCACGGACGTCAATCTTGGCTTTTTTCCTTCCGATTATTATATACAACGATATATATTCACTGGACGAACATGGACGAAAATCATGCAGGATATACATTAACGAAAAGGTTCTTACGAAGAGAAAAGAGTTTCTACATATTTGTACATATTGACTATATTTAACTTTAAAAATATAGAAGAAGGAACGCGATTCAGGTGGCAAGACGGATTCTGTGCAACTTCATGTTTTAGGTACCTTGCTTTTACTTCACTTCATTTAATTCAACCGTGACTGCTAGTTTCCTGTGTTCTCTTCTCCCAAAGGTAAACGTCCTTTGGAATTTACTTATATATCGCTTTATCCTTCATTGAAGTGTTCTCACTTTTAACACTTTTAACAGGAATTAAATTAAAAACATCGAACATGTATGATAACAATTGTTTTCTCTAAACCACGTTGCTACTTCTCAACAATTTCTTCACAACATTTCAGGTGGTCCAACTCTGTATTTGAACATGACATCACCTGTTTATTTATATTCGAATAATACATTGATCGTCAAATGCTTTGTTGATGACTGCAATACCATAGGAAAATGGACGCTTCGCTGGTAAGAAGAAAATAACACTGAAATAAACACTTGCAAAAACACAGAGGATTGTCTATTAACACTGAATTATACGGCAGATAGCTAAAAGACTTATGCTTGCAGGGCATGGAAATCGGAAGAACTTCTGAGCAATTCATTGAAACGTAAAAATGTACATAAAGTTTCAAATATACATTTAAATGACACCAAAACAAGTCATTAATAACTCAGTCACAAATGAACACTGAACAGCTTATTTGTACCTGTCATCACTTATTTCTATATATTCCTTTATACTGTTTATTAAATTAAGCGTTCAGTTTGATTGAGAGAGACAGTTCTACGGTATCAGTGGAAAGATCCACACAATTAACGTATGTAGCTTGGATTTTTATAATATATAAATGACTCTTACGAATGACATGATATTGAGCTGTTTATTTTGATATTCGCGGATAACGTAAAGGTCCATGACATAAGTGGGATCACTGATTTTACAGTGTGAATATATTTATATATTTATCTTAAGCAAAATGCAACACTGCATATGCAAATCTAAATGAAGTTCTACCTTATCTGATTGTTGTTTCTACATCGTTTTGTGCATGAAGCACACACAATTTATTTTCAACCCTTTCAAAGTACCGTACTTGGCATTATTATGAATATAAAGAAAATGCAGTTTATACATTAACAAATGGACGAAACAATATAGAGACAGAATCGTCCCTTCCAAACTGGATTTCCTGTTCCTGCAGAAGCAACAACCAATGCTGCACTAGTTGTTTCCCAACAGTGGCATACGTCGGCCCTATTCGCCGTATCGGGAACAGTTATAGGTGTACTTGAAACAACGTTTACCGTGCTTCTATGTAGGCGATGCAAACCTTATGGTAAATGTCCATATACTTTTAATTGAAAACAAAATATGTTTGATCGATGAATATCTCGGTTACTGGTCACAATTTAAATTGTTTATTGACACATCAAATTATTTTGCTTCATCAGTACTCAAGGTAAGCTATTTGTCATCGTCTGTTACCCTGTTGAAAATGTTTGACTCAGTAAAACAAAGGTAAATTCACGTGCATTTATCTGTGACAGAAGGCATGTGTTTGATAATCAAGAGCCGACTTTGAGAAATTCGTGTGATACTTCACTGCTAAAATCAGCACAACTCGTCTATGCAAACGGAAACTCAAAATGGATGCTTGAGGCAGAACAACCTTTTTGGATAAACATGTTAGGTACATCAGCAGGACATAAGATAGAAAGCAATCGAACTTGTTAAAACGACATTGCAAAACCAGTGTCATTAAATCGATACATCAATAAAAGCTACAGAAACATGTTCAGCAACCACAAACTATACTCCAATCTTTGAAGTGTATAAGGATCAAACGTAAAATTATCACTGCACATAAATACACACACATTACATAAACATAACGTTAATGTTTATCAGTGAATGTTGGATCGATTGTGAATGCATCATGAGGAATGAACTGGAGTATTAACATATCTAATAATATCAAACTTTAATATTGGTGCCAACGGTTAATTTCGCATATCGTGTGTACATGAAAAGAAATACATAAACAATTTACGTTCACTTGAGTGCAATGGCGTCGGGATGATTTAAAAGATGTCTTCGTTTCTTTCCGAATGCACATATTATTTTGTTTATAAATCCGACGCTAACTGGAACATCATGATAAATGACAAAATTTATATATTTGACACAGTTTGTGAAACGCTTATACGCCTAAGAAGACCTACAGCAAGAGAGCGAAGTACACATGTGTACGATGATGTTCAGTCTGATATTGAGACAACTGAGCTTCACAATCTGGTATGATTCTCATTATACCCATCAAATGTCAAGTATTCTATACTTAACAACCATAAATATTGTTTCACCTCAATTTTTTTTGATGTTGCCAGCTGTGTAAGATAACGTTTAAAAACCGGTTAAATGCTTCAAATTGCAATTGATTCTTGTTTAATACACGTGAAATACATCTGATCTTGAACATTAGTGATCTTTTCCGATTACATATATACATGTGACAAATTAATGAGTAGTTTCTGTTTGATATGAGTACGTCAACAACTAAAATACTTGATAATCTGATCTCTTAAGTTACTACAGAATAATTATCAAATTACAAATAGTGTTGTTTTTAATGAATATTATATTTATCAAATAAAGCTTTATTCACATTTGAAGGGAGGTGTGTCTACACGAGCCATCGAACAAAGACGCACGACCACTATTGGATATGGAAGTCCGTTCAAATGAAAATGTCAGCCACTACGACTATGTGGCTACCCCATCCGCCCAATGTGACCGTCGGACAAACGCACCGGATGCAAATTATATACATGCTGTATAACCGATTTAGTTACTGATCAAAATATTTACCATGTAGATTTGTGTCATTTGGAATTCCAATAATCATTACAACTGTTTCAAGGTCGTAACTTGAATATTAATTATAAGGAAATGTATTGGTATTGTTCTTAGGTATGTTTTTATTACGTACTTCTTGCCTACATTACATTGAGCTATTTTATAATAGGTACCACTTATTCTGTATTTATCAACCCAATTATATCTTACGTTAACCTGTCAATTGAATATATAGTGTTTACCGATAACTCCTTTAAGCTTTCTACTCCAGGCGCTCAAACTTTGGCAAAATTCCACTGATACACCGTCTATATTCATATTCATTCAATTCAATTCTTCGTAGCTGGGTTCGCTGAGTACTTAAAGTTTGCAATAAGTTTATATGTTGTTTTTTTCAATAGGCCTATAGGTTAAATTGTGCAATGTTTAGACAATGCTTGATCTTGAGATCTTGTAAATCGGGTTAACCCTATTCCAAAGGTAACTCAGGTTTTTGCTGTCATTTGCTGAACATTTATTTATAAACCAAAACAATGGTATTAATAATGCACTCGAACTATCTTATATGTCCTTGATTGTTATGTCTGATTTTTTTTTATTCGTTTACTTTAAACCATAAAACAGTACATAAACGTTTGGCATTTGTGCTCGTCCATGTAGTTCAAGTGTTGTATTATCTTGATGTAAATGATTAACAAGATTACAATATTTGTAACCCCGACTACCAACGTAAAGCAAAATGAATATAATAACAAACATGTTATGAGGTCTTGTTTTCTTTTATATATAATGGCAAATGAATGAAAAAAGTGCTATGGGAGTTTGTCTCTTTGATATTTACGTAACAAATGAAATAACAAACTAGTATTGAATGATTTTTTTTTTTTATTGTGTGTGTGTATAAATAAAACTGTATATATTGCTGTTTGTTAGTATTCCCCCTAAGGGAAAATGGAGAAAAAAAGTTATACATGATTCACTTATTAATTGGTCATTTTAGCACGGCTATGCAGGAAATAAAATTATTAAAACGTGTTCTTCGTCGTTGGTTATGGAAGTACATAGTTGCCATAGCGAGCCGAAGGAAACACAACGAGAATATCGTCTAGCCTTCAATTGAAAGAAATCTGATGTCTTAAACCGAGTTCCATGCAAAGCAAATAGCTGAGTTCAATGCAACGTCCATTGGCTTACCCGTAATATTTTTTTGGAAAAAAACCCAAACCAATTTTGTCAACAATTGTGTAATTTAGTAGTTGTTATAATCGTTTCGTATATTTTGTAGTATATACTCGTATGTTCTTATAGTGTCCATTTAGTTGCTGGCTGCCTGAAATTGTAATGTTTCCGCTGTTCATTACAACGACCTTGATTTTAACAAGGTATCTTACTTTGAATTGGTCATCTTCATGACCAGGCAGTGAGTGTTTCTATTTCGCCTGCGGCCAAGCCGATCGAGAATCACACAGAAATGGAGGCCATGCCAAGAAGTGAACAATTTATCTTTTGTACTTGTAGGTATGTTTTTAACATTTTTCTTCCCAGAAAGCGGAATCATTTTATTCCGAAATCATTTAAAAGTAAGAAAGAAATATTAATGTATGTAATGAATATTCATGAGCCTTTAATACTTAAACGATTTGATATGTTCAATAAAGAAAGAACAAATACATGCTTGTCTAATAAAATTAGGTTTATAATTTATAATTAGGTATTGTTGTTTTTATTTGTTATCTTAAATATTTAAATCAAACAAGTTGCATGTGAAACGCTTAACAATGGCAAAATATATTTATTGGTTAAGGAGTTGGCCATTGTGAATAAAAACATAAAGCGGAATTATTTAAAAAACGCAAATGATTTTTTCAGAATTTAGAGAGTCCAAAAAGAGCTTTCTTAAATCTTTACGTTAAATACACTTTGTCATGATTGTATTCATGGGCTTTCGGCACTTAACATTCAAAATGTATGTTTTCTAATTGCCTTTTAATTACATTAAAACCATTTAAACATAATTATGAGAAATACCATATTGAAACAATAGAATGATGCGTCACAGATGGGTTTGATGTTTTGGTCTTGATCTAGTTCTAAGGTGATTCAGTGTGGTACACAGGATCTCCTAAAGCAGGTTCCTGTGTTGTGAAGAACTCAATGTCAGCCATCTCCGTCGGCGTATTTTTTTTCCTTGCCCCAACTCTGGCGTTAGCTTCCTGTAGAAACGTGATGTTCAACTCGGCATCATATGTGGTTGATTGATTATACACATTGTATACATTATACTCCGTTACCTACGACATAATAAGCAAACATTAGTAGTCCATACAACGGATCATATAGGAAATAATCGTTAGTTTATGGAACTTACATGGCAATATATTTGGTAAAAAACACGTGTAGTCGATATCCTTGAATACATGATTTTTCAATTCTTAATGAAACATTGCATACCCTCCTTCCTGTTTTCAAATACGATGTCTCAATAATGACATTGAAACTCAATGTTGTTGGCTACTCTGCTCGTCTTATAATTTTTTATCAAGCTACTTTGTACTTTTGGTATGACATTTGCATCACATTAAGAAACCTCGCAAAGTGAAGTTACCAGTATTTCGATCCCCAAGTCTGCCTGACTGCACGACTGCGTGCTGGACTCCTTCAGTTGTTATGTATAGCTTGTTATTTTCCGACGAGGTGTATGTTGTCAGGTATAATTAATTGCTATTGTTTATAGAAGCTGATTTAGAGAAGATATATAAGTATCTAGAGAAACAGAACCAATAGTATAAAACTGGACACAATTTCCAAATGTCAGTATTTGCACATTAATGTGGCTTTTATAACTTTTTCATCAATAAAAGACAATAAATAAACATAAATTTATCATTTTGATAAAAAAATTTATTATTAGCCGGGATAACATCGAATGCAATATATTTCACAAATGTATTCACTTTGATTATTCCATTATTTTGGGTTACAAAAACAAACCTGAATATTTAAAAATTGAATGTTAAATTGCATTAATATAATTCATTTGGATATGTTTTTATATATAACTATTTGTTAATGTTTTGTAATTTATTTGGAATGGTTCATTAAAGAAATTCCCTAAGTGTGATGTTTTGACCCATTATTTTTCTTTAAAGTGCTAGTACAGTATCTTACAGGATACGAAGGTACAACACTGTATTTAACACGTGCTAAACAAAAGCAATTCAAAGGGAAGCAACATACATATCCATTAGGGCTTATGATGTTGTTTTTCTAATAATAGTAGTAGCAGCAGCAGCAATAGTAGCATGAATATCAGCAGCAGTAGTAGCACCAGCATCAAAATCAGAAGTAGAAGTAGAAGTATCATTAAAAGATAATGTTGCAGTTGTAGCAGCAGCAGCAATAATAACAGCAGTTGTAGCAGCACCCACACCAGTAGTACAATTGACAGTAGCTGTAGAAGTAACAATTGGAAGAAATTGTTGAATCAATAGCGTTTACTGACGTTTAATATCTTAAACAATAAAGAGCAATCGACCTGAATGCTACGTACCATTTAAAGTGCACTGAAAAAAGAACATCTTTTATTATCCATTGTGGTAGCATTGCTTGCGAAACAGAAACTTTTTCATATTGATGAATACGACTGCTGTAGTTCGGTTAAACTTGTTGAGCATTTCTTTACAAAGGATAATTAACATTTCAAAAAAAGAGACATACAGCCCCTTATATCTTCAAGGGAGATGATAAATATTATTCGCACCTTCGGTCCGCAATTTGTTTGGAAAACACTGAAATTTTATAGTTTTGATAAAACAATAAATTGAACAGTGCTTTAAAATTGATGCTTAACTGACCCCACCTCCCCCCCCCCCCTTACAAACAAATGACAAAAAGATTTGATTCTTTAAAGTAGTGACTGAAAAAAAACAGAAACGATACCAGTAAAAGATGCCATCCTTTCATTTGTTCAAATTACATTAAGAACGATGAGTTCATATTTATGTCGATTTTGTTTGTACAAGAGTAAAACAGTTTGCAAAACTATTGACATTTAAATGTATTGCAGTACTCACTATTTTATTCCGAGCTTATGACATGCATAAATTCCAAAATACAAACAGCCAGATAATCAGATCCAGACATCCGAGTACCTAGGTATAGTCCATTATATAACCATGATGAAAACAGCCAGATACCCAGATTCGGATACCTTTGTACCAAGGTACAGTCCATAGTTGTATCATTATATAAATAGCCAGATTTCCAGAGCCGACGCCCAAGAACCCAGTAACAGTGAATGGTATCACCATGATGAATTCAGTCTGATTTCCAGTTCCGGACACCCAAGTACAAAGGAATAGTCAATGGTATTACTATGATGGATTCAACCTGATTACCAGATCCGGACGCCCATGTATCAAGGTACAGTCAATGGTACTCCAATTATGCAAACAACCAGATTACCATACCCGGACGCAAAAGTACTCAGAAACAGTACATGGTATTACCATGATAAATTTAGCTTAATAACCAGATCCATACACCCAAAACCCAGGAACAGTCGATTGTATTTCCATGATGAATTCAGCCTAATTACCAGATCCGGACACACAAGAATCAAGGTACTGTCCATGGTTTATTCATGATGCAAACAGCCAGAATACCAGATCCGGACACCCAAGTACCCAGGTTCAGTAAATTTCAGGTACAGTCAATGATATTGGCATGATGCATTCAGCCTGATTACCAGATCCGGACAACCAAGTACTAAGATACAGTCACTGGTATTACCATGATGCATTCAGTCTGATTACCAGATCCGGACACCCAAGTTCCCAGGTTCTGTAAATTTTACAACCATGATGCAAACAACCAGATTTCCAGATCCGGAAACCCAAGTACCGAGGAACAGTCAATGATCCGGACAACCAAGTACTAAGATACAGTCCATGGTATAATATTGATGCATTCGGTCTGATTACCAGATCCGGACACCCAAGTACTCAGATATAGTTCAGGGTATTACCTGGATGCAAACAGCCAGATGACCAGATCCGGACGCTCAAGCATCCAGGAACAGTCCATGGAATTACCATGATGCAGATAACAATGTAATTATGGAATTAAAAGTAAGGTTGGAATATATAGTTTATGTTAAACTGTTTTACGTCATATTCTCACACCTGTTCACGAACTATATCCGACGCCGTTCGTCGTTTGGATTTAGACATACAGTTGCAATTGCGGCCAGAAGGAAAACAAATTAAAATCTTCTTGTTTTTATAAAATCACGAAACAAACCAAATTAAACTGAGTTAAATACAAGTCCAATCCATTGCCTTACTTGTGATATGAAGTATTACTATTGTATTAAAAAAAACGAACACTATTTTTGCCCAAAACTGCAAAATTAATAACTAGAACGACGTTTTCGTTGTTATTTGGTAATAGCTACTGCCACAACACAAGTTATTAAAACTATGTACGAGCGTTTCGCGAGAGAGCTTGATTTCAATCACGTGCGTAAGGGATGAGGTAATTGATTTGCACCATGATGTCAAGTACAACTCGCGTTGTTATGTATCCGCAGCCTAGATATTTTACAGTTTAGTTCCAGTTACTCGTAACCGCTCCGATATAGAAGTTAAAGTATGGGCGAAAACAAAGGAAACACTATCAAACATGGTATAAGTAGTTGGTAGAGTAGTTTTGATTGTTCTATCCATGTTTTTTCGAATCATTTTCTTACAAGGCAATATATTGCCATGATCATGGTTATTTTGCTTTATAAACATAAGTTTACATAATTAAAAGGTCGAGGGTGAAGATTACTGTATTTCGAATATCTAATGTATAATATTTATGTTTTACAATTTCCTTACAATTGTGTTTTTAACGATTAAAATATTTTACTCAAACCTCATCAAATCATAATTTCGTTTCCATAGGTATATTATGGTGTGTTTGCTTTGCCTTATCCTGATCCAAAATCGCCGATTCTACATAATTTTCCAAGGCGTACTCGTCGACTGACTCATTTTATCTGAGCTATTGATAATTGCTGGGCTAATAGTTGGGTTATGATCATGTTAGCCGGGTTTTATTTATTTTTCTCACTGAGAACCCAAGACGGTAACACACATACCGTTTCAACATATTGAAATGTTAATGGTAATGAAACCTGTGTGTATTGCCTTTTGGCGGTATATGTCTGGCTTTGTCACAGCTGCTGTTTAATCACCCTGGTGTCATTCATGTAGATCATGCATTATTTTCCGTGATGAATGCAATGTTTTATTTCTTACACGCATTGTTTTCCGAAGCTTTTTTTAACATTTCCGTCCATAATCCGCTGGTTATGAAATTTCAACCACCAGTGATGAAAATGTTTCAAGTGTCATCATATTGTGTGGTTACATATACATTTGTCAATTCTTTGAAACAATGTCGACCATCGAACCATTATTCTTCAATGAGACAGAACTAACTCGTGACAAATGTGAAGCTACCACCATTTATGCTTTTGGTGCTCTTTGATTAGTGTATTGTCGGACATTAAAGCGAGGTGTAATGGATAAGTGTTGTAGGTATCTTCTGATAGCTGGTTTTGGTAAGTTGTTACCTTCTTTTTTCTAACTGCTGATGTTAAATCATGCTTGTGTCATTCTTGTATTTTTAATTTGACGCGTGTTTCAAAACTTTGATCTGGACCTGTAGTAATAGTTGTGTAAAATGGACGAAAAAAACCCTAGTAGTTTTAATAAAAAGCGGAATTTCATTGATAAGGTGGTTTGGATTGATAAAATACTTTGAAATCGTTTCAAGAAGTCGTTCTAGAACCTGAATGACTTATTAAGACAACAGCCGGACATGAAGGTCAGAATAATCGACGGGCTGAATGACGAGCCATTTCAATATTGCACATAGGCGTCGATATGCATGGCGACCATGCTCAATAGCCCGGTTTTGCCTTTTGACATAATATTATTTTAAAATAATAGGTGCCGTTTTTATTTATTTTAATATAGGGTTCAATTTTACCTCCTGATGTTTGTTCAAATTCCAAAACCTCCCTACTCGTAGAGCGTAATTACTTTGTTTAAAGTATATCTAAGTAAATTTTATGCATACACTTGGCAAAACTAAGCAGTTTGTGATATCGATAACTTTTTAATTAATCAAATTTTCTGCATGATATTTTGTTAATTGCCTATTAGCTACATTTAGAAATCGAATATCGACACAATCTTGTCCAATATTAAGATGAGACGCGTTGGTTTGTCAAACGCCGAAACACGAGGAACTAGTGGGTTGGCGCGAAATAAAATCGCACACGGTCATTCTATATAAAAATACGGTCCGCATAACCAAAAAACACCAAATGGGTCGTATTTCGGCACAACAACGTGGTATAGCTGTCGGGCTGGTGACTGCAGGTATCGCTTATTCTGAGGTGGGTTTTTTTCATTTTACAATAAAAAAAATAGATCG
The DNA here is from genome assembly GCF_026914265.1 of Mya arenaria. Lineage (NCBI taxonomy): Eukaryota > Metazoa > Mollusca > Bivalvia > Myida > Myidae > Mya > Mya arenaria. The sequence goes on from NC_069126.1 coordinate 41,392,976, forward strand.
AGAAATAGCAAATAATACTTTTTCATGTTTTTCATCTACACTAACAATAAAGATATAAATGTCATAAACGATGTTTTAAGTGGTCATGTCCTATTCCAGGTCGCTCAACGCATTGGGTTGAACGCAAAACGACCAAAAATCTTGTGCACAAGGTTAGCAAATCGTGCAAGTCCATCGTCAACAGTGAAGGCGAACAGCTGTCTTGAGGGATGAAGAAGCATGTTTGACATGCTGGCGCAACGCGAACTCTTACCAACATATAAATATATATATACGTAATAAGGGACTTGTTCAACCACAGAGGCATAAGGCCCTGCATGAACGGTGGGTGCGGCGTCGACGCAGATGCACACAGACGGAGTGGGGTCAGGCCATATATATCGACAAAGAAGTTAGTATTGTGAACGGTTTTTGACATTCCACGAAAGTCACAACTTATGAATATCATACAAACAATTGGGATGAGTTTAATCGTCGAGTAAGGAAAAAGGGTAACGCGTCTCGACCATTTTAGATAAAAGGCTATTGCAGAGTGGGCTAACCAATCCCAGATATTTGTGTAACCCATTGGTATGTCCATGCAACGACGCTGTACTGCCGATATTAACAGCCAAGGCGGCCACACACATTATAAAACTGTTTATGGCCTACCACTTTGACATTAACAATAATCTTTATCATCGATGTTTTACGCAATTTTGCAAATGTTGATCCTGTTTGTTAAATTTGCTATTGTATGAACTGAAAAAATAAAATATCTTGCGAAAAATCGTTTCTTTATTTCCTGAAATTGTCAGCAAGATCAACCTATTATTAACCGGTATATGGCCATTCATATACCTGCTTATAACTTGTGAAGTCGTCGTTGGTACATTTTGGATCATTTTCAGCTCTTTTTGGATACATCTGTACAGCAAGATGGCAGTATGGAACAATATCAGTGGTAGGGCCTGCTTTTGTTAACAGGGAGATTACACTAAAGGCGACACCGGTCGACCATTGGGGGTGTGACCTTTGTTGGAAATACCTAATGGAAGGCGACACACATTTTCAAACAATAAATGGGTCACATGTAAAAAGATATTCGGAGGATCGTTCTTTTTTTTTTAAATGGAACGCGTCTGTTAAATACAACAGATCTGAAATCTACGCCGGATGTTCAACAATGGATCATTGGCGAAATGAATTATTTGGCGGATGTTCAGCAGACACAGCAAAAAACACACACTTAATGTCTTTGATTATAAAAGGTAAATATCGAAGTCCATTTCAAATTGTTAATTTAATATTATACTTTGCATTTATTCCTTTAGATAAAATATATAAGTCGATTTTTGTTTCCTCTTTACTTTTCATTTAGGTGTCACTTGAAGCCGTTTAAAACTAATGAAGGTATTGTATCGTTCTATTTGGCCTGATCAAGATATTTCTATTGAGGATTGATTTTGATATCAACGGACAAAAATAAAACACATGTTTTTTGTTTTGTTTTTTAATATTGTTTTTACTTTATACTTTACATATATCGTTGGGTTATGCGAATCTCTCGTGATTTTAAGCCGGGTTGTTTAAATTTGAATTTAAAACAATGACCGTGGCCAATACAACAATATATTCGGAGGATGGGTCATTCGTTTTGAAATGGAACCTGCGATTGAATACAACAGATCATACTTCTACGCCGGATAAATAACAAACCTTATGATTGAAGCAAGCATAACTTCTCTTCATATGACAGGTAAACTTTGGTTCTGCTCTAAAATATAAGTGTATTTACGTTATGATTTATAGATATCGTTGGACCATGTGGATCACACGTGATTCTAAGCCCGGTTGTTCGCGGCGCGGACGTTAAACTTGGATATTATCCGTCTGACCTTTCTATACAACTAAACACATACACTAGAAGATCATGGAAGAAAAACTTTCAGGATATAACTCCAGAAGTTTCTTACAAAGAGGAAATGCATTCTAAATTTCTGTACGTATTGACTATACTTAACTTTGTGGAAACAGATGAAGGAACGTATTTATTAAATTGTTATTCGTTTGGCAACACGGATTCAGTGCAGCTTCAAATTCCAGGTACCGTGCTTTTGCTTCACCGAGTATTCAGACTTTTGAATATTGATTTTGTTTTGATACGTTAGTTTGGAGTAAAAAGGTGTCATATAAGTACAAGAAGGATAATTAATATTTCCAGATGATAAATGCATGAGCAGCAATGTGATTCATTTTCATTCAACAGCAATGTTCATTTGTATTTTTTGTAAGTTTACATGGAATTCCAAGTGATTTAAATGATTTTTCAGAGCCACCGAGTTATCCAGTCATCGGTCCAAAATTTGCTGATTTCAATACAACAGAATGCATTTATGTTTATCTTGGCTCCGACTTGTATTGCAAAACTGAAAATGGAACAGAACCTGTACAAGTAGAACTTTTACTTGGGCAGGATTCATTTGTTCTTGCTGAAAGTAAAGAGGAAAAAAGCTTTTACCGTTTCCAAAACGTTCACCAACGAATGCAAGGACTGCCGAGACGAAATGTGACATGCCTTGTTTCAAATGCAGCCCTTGAAACACCATACGAAGTACACGGCATTCTTTGTTACTTAGGTAAGCAAGTATGATTTAGATAATGTAAAGCTATGATTCGTAATTTTGGGGAGTTTAATATTATTGGATCGTGCATAATTTTCGATGTTGTTAAAACCATTATTTTATTACCAGAGAAAGGTAGCACTCCCGTGCTAACTGTTCCTGAATTCCTTTTTGGACAAAGCTCTACATCAATATGTGAAGTGCGCAATGCTGTTCCAGCTCCGGAACTAGAACTACACGTTGGCAAAGTCTTGCTAGCAGATGTTAAACAAATCGATTCATTTAATGGATCATCTCATACGTTTACCAGCACAGTATCGATGACAAATGCTAACCGAATATGGAATGGAAAAGATATGTGCTGCACCAGGAAAAGCAAATACGATTCTGGTATTAAAAATGTGTCAGTATGCAAAATGATTAACATGAAATGTAAGTAAATTGGATCGATTTCATATTTAAATAAAGTGTTTAATTGTCAGAAATTGTTTGCAATCGATGCAACTGAATATATGCGCAATTCCTAAATAAAATATACCAAGACGGTTTGGTAAAATGCACCTACATTCGATTTGGTAATAATTTTGTTATTATAAAATGCTACTTCTTTTAAATTGATATACATCGAACTAGTATAAAATACACCTAAGTTCAAAAATATTAAGTTTAACTCAAGTACAAAACACTTTACTTCTATTCAATTACAATATATTTGCAATGATATCTTTTACGTGAGTTCAAGGCTTAGTAGATGACGATATCTCTGCACAATATTAAGAATCTTTTCTCGAATATCAATCACAATCAATCTGTTAAAAGAAAGATATCTTCCTTTTAAAAATTAGTGTTTAAGTAAGCTTTCGTATATCAAATGATTTCGCCAAGGGTCGTTTTAAATGACGTAGGAAAAGACTAAGGTTTACGACATCTGATACTACGAAAAATCATAAAACTGCATTTTCTCTTTTCCATTTCAGTTCCCCCATCTGACATTTCGATGTCCGTAAACAAAACACATCACTACAACACAAATAGTTCTTCCTGTTTCTTAGACGTATCTTGTCAAACAAATGAATCAAATCCACCTTGCACGATTGAATGGTCAAGCGACAATGGTAATTTAAGATATATTAATAGCAGCAATTCGACTAATGAAGAACAAGGTAGCTACCGTTCTGTTTCCAACGTGGTTTACAAAGTGACAAAAGACATGACTGGGGGAACTATAACATGTTCAACAAGATGTGATCTTTTCCCATCCCATCTTAATAAAAATGACACAGTATATGTTTCAGGTACGTACCCTTCTAACTTATTTGTTGACATTTTTCCCCACTACCAATCTAACCATTACGTCTATTCTTATGTATATTATTCTCGCAAAGGGACCGTCTTTCGTGTTGTACTTATGTAGTATCATATGTTTTATTCAAGGTTTATTACCTTCTCCTAACATAAATAGAACCAATATATCTTAAAATGTGAGTTGATGATTGTTTTATAAAGTAAGACAATTACCTTTAATAATCAATGTTTAAAGACAGCTATCGTACATTCAAAAATCTATTTTACAACTGTATTCTGCAAAATGTCGTTTTTAATAACATTGGGAATTGATAAAGTTCTCAGATCTGACAGTATTCAAATGAAGTATATTGATAAACTGCAAAAGAAGTTGCGACTTCAGGCATGGCGGAGGACTATGCAATGTTAAACCAGATGTCATCATTTCCAATTTTACATAAAGATGATACAATATTTTTTTTTTCTGATACGTACTCGATCTTACTTAATTATTAACTGAAGCTCACATTATGTCCAACCATGACTGCTAGGTTCATGTGTTTTCTTCTCTCAAAGGTATACGTCTTCCGGAATGTACTTATATATTGTTTTAACTTACATTGAAGGTGTTGTTCCCACTGGAAATAGGAATACAATTAAATATATCTTTAAAAGTATGATACTTATTGTTTTCTTTTAAATGGGTATTCATTTTACTTTGTTAATTTCTCAACAATTTCTACTTCGATGATGCTTCGATGGGAATATGTAAATAAAACTGAAATGAAGACTTGTAAACGAAAAGAGGAATGTCTTTTAACACTAAATTATGCGGAAAATGAAGAAATGACATACATTTGCAGCGCATGGAAATCAAACAAGCTTCTGAGTCATTCATTGACAGTTTTAAACACAATGGCAGCGGGTTTGTATAAAACGTTTTAAATATACATTTTAAATGATAACAAAACCAGGCGTCGCATGAATAATTCTGTCGCCATTGGCAAGATAAATGAAAAGCTTCTTGTGCATTTCATCCCTTAGTTTTCATTTATTCCTGTTAACAGTTCAACATTATTTAACATTCAGTTTCATTGAGAGAAACAGTTATTTGATATCAGTGTTAAAATCAACACAGTAAAGGTCTGTAGATTTGGTTATTGTGATTTATTATATCCAATTTCGAGACAATTGACAACGAAATGTCCCTTACGAATGTCAATATGTAAATATTCTTAAGGTGCCACTACCTTCCAAAGACAATATGAAGGTTCATGAACTAAATGAGATCACTTCTTTCACTGTGTTAGGTAAGATGATCTTAAGCAAACGACAACACTGAATATGCAAATCTGAATGAAGTTCAATCTAATCTGATTGTTGGTATGTTCTTAATAGTGTGCATGAACCACACACAATTTATTTTCGACATTTTCAAGGTATGTTAATTGGTATTGTTTAAAATATTAGAAATGCAATCAATACAATCACAAATGGGCGCAGCTGTATTGTTACGAAACCGTACTCGCCAAACTGGAGTACTAGTGCAGCAAATGTTATATTTTTGCAGAAGCAACCACGAATCGTGTACTAGTTGTTTACCAACAGTGGCAAACGTCGTATCGGAAAGAGCTATAGTTTTATAACTAACAGCGTGTACAGTTCTTCTTGTATGTAGTATGATACTTACTGTTTTCTCATAAATCGGTATTTATTTTACTTTGTTACTTTTTCAACCATTTCAACACTACATTTCAGGTTGTCCGACTCTGTATTTGAACAGAACTTCACCTGTTAATTTATATCCGAATATGAGGGTGACCGTCAAATGTTTTGTTGATGACTGCTTTGCCAAAAGGCAATGGACGTTTCGATGGGAAGATGAAAATAAGACTGAAATTAAGACTTGTCAAGAAACAGAGGAATGCCTGTTAACACTGAATTATACGGATGAGGAAAAGATGACATACATTTGCAGCGCATGGAAATCAGAAGAGCTTCTGAGAAACTCCTTGACAGTTTTAAACTCAATGACAGAGGGTTTGTATACAACGACTCAAATATACATTTGAAATAATACCTATACAAAGCATCGCATCAATAATTATGTTGCAAATGGCACCTTAACTGATAACCTTAGTTGTACATTCCATTCCTTAATTTGTGTGTGTTCCTTTCTTCTGTTCAGTATTTTTAACATTCAATTCAATTGAGAGAGACAATTCTTTGATATCATTGTTAAAATCCACACAGTTAAGGTCTGTAGCTTCGGTTATTGTGATTGTAAATACAATTACGAGACAATTGGAAACTAAATGTCTCTTACAAATGACAAGATATTGAGATGTTTCACAGTGCTACTACCATCTGCAGACAACATGAAGGTCCATGAAATAAATAAGATAAATGTAATTGCTATGTTAAATAATCTGCAACACTGCATATGCAAATCTGAATGAAGTTCAACCAAAATTTGATTGTTTTGTTTTTGTTTTTGTTTTGTTTTTGTGCATAAATACATCGCAATATATGCTCAACATTTTCAATGCACAATAGTTGGCATTATGTTTAATCCACGAAATTGCAATAAATACAATAATTAATGGCCTAAACAACATAGTTACAATACCGTACTTGCATATATGCAGCAATTGCTTTGTAATTGCAGAAGCAACAACCAAACCTGCACTTGATGTTACCCAACAGTGGTATATGACGGTAATTTACGCCGTATCGGGAACAGTTGTAGTTGTAACACTAGCAACGCTTACCGGACTTCTATGCAGGCGATGCAAAACTCATGGTAATTGGGTAGATCGAAATTTAATCGAATTTGAGACATTGAAAACAATATGTTTCATTGATGCATATCTGTTTTACCTCGGTCATTGGTCACAATGATGTTTTGAGAAATACCGTCTTATTAAGTTCATTAAAACTCAAGGTAAGCTATTTTTAATCGTCTGTTTGCCGTTGACAATGTTTCCCTCAGTAAATCCAAGGTGGACACGTGTTCACTTATCCGTGGCAGAAGGACATGTCAAGTCAAGTCAACTCAAGTGTCGACTTGAGAAATTTATTTTTTTAAATTATGTAAGTCTATCTAGGAACGTTAACCTACGTTGCGTCACTGCTAAAGTCAGCACAACATATATCTACATACGAACAATCATAATTGATGTTGAGAAAGTACAACCAGTTTGGCTATATAAGTTCGGGTACATCAGCAGGTAATTGGATCGAAGGGCATATTGGTAAATAATATTGCAAAATCGATTTCACTTAATTAATAATACAAGAAAAGCTACTGAAACATGTTCAGCACACAATAAATCTTATGTAATCTTTTAATGGCACAAGGATCTAAAGTACAAAAAGTGCACAGAAATACACATACCTCGCATGAATATAACGTTGATGTGTATCAGTGAATCTTGGACCGATCATAAATGTGTTGAGAGGAATGTGCTGGAGAAATTACATATGTTAAAAAGTCATACTTAGTGAATATTGCTGACATCGGTTAATTTCGCTTATCGTGTTCGTAGAAAAGGAAATACATGAATTTTTGAAGTTCACGAGAAACAATTGGTAGTGCGATTAGTAAAATATTTTGGTAGAATGTTTCTGAATTTACAAACATTTTATTTTGTTTTTAATTCTTTGACACAGTTTATGAAACGCTTCTAAACCGAAAAAGAACTGCAGGTAGAGAGCGGAATACACATTGGTACGACGAAATTCAGTCTAATGTAGAGACAACTGCGCTTCACGATCTAGTAAGAGTTCTATCAATTATAACCATCAAATGTAATGTCTTCTCCACTAAGAACAATCTATCGTACCACCTCAACAATTGATTCTTGTATATCTCACGTATTTAAATACATGTACCATTGACCTTGTATATGAATGACGTTTTACCGTTTGTTTAGAACGTTTATATGATTAGGGTGAGGTACACGCTATACACTTTTTGTAGCTGAAACCTTCAGTGGCTTGTTTCTGTAGCGTTTCATATAAATATTTATACCACTCGAGAGCGAAGCCGTTTCATTCAACACTTGAGATATCATTTTGTTAGAAGCCACTGAGGGTTGAATGTGTGTGTGCGAGTCACTGTACATCCTCAGATACCATCAGCGTAACTATAATTTATATGGCAATTTGCTAAAATAAGTAATTTTTGTTTGTGCCTCGTAATAATAATAATATAATGTTACTCACAATTCGTTCTAACAATAATATATATATCCTATTTCATTTGTATTGATATAGTCAACCAAAGAAAAACTGATAGTCTTTTTTTCTAAGAAAACAAACAAACATCAAAAAATAATAAGGAATTTACAAAGAAGTGTTTGTATCGTTTTATGTATATTATATTTATCAAATAAAGCTTTATTCACATTCAAAGGGAGGAGTGTCTGCAAGTGCAATCGATAACCAAGACGCACCGCCACTATTGGATTTGGAAAGAAACAAAGTCCGTTCAAACGAAAATGTCAGCCACTACGACTATGTGGATACCCCACCCACACCAAGAGACCGTCGGATAAACGCATCGAATGCCAATTATATTCATGCTGTTTAACCGATTTAGTTACTGATCAAAATATTTACTATATTGGCGGATTTGTGTCTTTTGAAATTGATATAATCATTACAATTTCGCTGATCGTTTCAACACCGTAAGTTGATAGTTTCTTGTTAGTAAATGTATTGATATTGTTTCTACGTGTGAGTTCTTGTTATTATAATTCATAAACAGTTGTCAATTTATATGAGATAGCAATTAAAAAGTGCTTTGCAATTACCTGGAAATGATTTGCTATTTCTAAATCGCTGCGTATCATTAACAATGTATTCTTTATCTATCAACCCAATCGATGTATTTATAGTATAGTATCATTACACAACTAAGCTTTCAGTCCATTGGTTTTATGAAGATTTTGCTAATTCATATTATCTTTAAAACCTTTTTTGGCTGAAACATTTTTGGCTGACTCGGAGTGTTTTGGCATGTGACTTCATTTTCTTCAAATATTTTACATTTTCAAATCATTTGGGAGGAAAGATTAGCGAATGCATGTCGCATTTTTTAGTAATGTTTTCTTTATTTGTTCCCAGTTTTTGTACAATGATGCTTTTTATTATGAAAATCTATGATCACACAGTTCCAAACCTTTTATTTTAAAAAGGCAGACTGTGTGTGATGTTTATAGATTCAAACCATGACTGCATCTTATCTTTGAAAAGTTTTTGCATAAGGTGCTCTGAATTGTTTTCCTCCGTCTGCCAGTGCAGATCGAGTTGGGGTCTCTAATCATAGAAGTATTTGGGGTTTACCTATAAGTTTATTATTATTTGTTTTACTCTAAAGTTTCCTCACGTTATTGCATACTTTGATAATATTTACCTTTTGCGTTTTATCTTTATTTAGGATTGTTGGGATAAGAGTGAGGTTAATGCACTTAAACTGGTTCAAACCCCCAGTAAATTTACATTTTACTGACCGTTCCAAGGCGGTACCTAACAATCCTTGATAAACAGACCTAGTTTTTTATATATAAAGTATGTATGCACTGTGCTGCTTGTGGAGTTTTGTGCTGATCTTCCATGTTTCTTGTTTGTGATTTTATGTTATATGTCTTTTTGCTACTGTGCTTGTTTCTGTAGCCTTTTGCATAAAAATAGTTACCGAAAGGCATTTAGGCTTTGTTATCATTGAGCTCAAATTTGGGCAACCTTCCCATTCCTTTAGCTACATGTGTTCTATAGAGTGCATTGGTGTCTTGTCTGATTGAATCGTAAATCGTAAATAGTCTGTTTCGTTGAGTGCTTAACGATTGTTAATTGTGCAATGTTTGGACATGTTTAATAATCAGATCTTGTAAACCGGATTAACCCAGTTCCAATGGTAACTTAGATGTTTGCTGTCATTTGCTGAACATTTATTTATGAACGATACATTGGTTTTAATACGTCCCTGGGAACTAAGATAAAGTTCCCTATTGTATTGTTTATTATGACTTTGATTCGTGTATCTTAAACCTTATGACAGTACTTAAATGTTTGGCTGTTGTGCTCATCCATGTAGTTCACATTTGTAATACCATGGTGCAAATGATCAGCTTGATTTCTAGATTCGATATCGCAACTACAAACATGAACCAACATGACCTCATAAATATAATAACAAACATGGTATGAGTGTTTGTTAGCTTTTTGTTAAAATTTGTACAAATGTATGAAATAGCAAACATGCTATGATTGTTTTTCGTTCATGTTCATTTGATAACAAAAAATGTAATAACAAACTTGTTTGTTGTTTGTTGTTTAAAACTGTAAAGATAACACTGTTTATGTAGCTGTTTGCATTTTCTCATACGAACAGTATGAATTATAAAAAAATGTAAAACATGATTTTATTTTTAACTGGTCATTTTGCACTTCTGTGAGCGAAATAAAATTTTCAAAAGCGTATGTTCTTCGTCGTTGATTATGTAAACAGCTGCAAACACAATGTAAACATTATCTAGCCTACAATTGCAAGCAATCGAAAGTGAGTTATAAGCTAGGTGTACAACCGAAATCCATGAAAACATATTGAGTTCAATATCCCGTTCATAAGAGTATCCATAAAAGTTTGAATACGATTGTATTGGAAAACATACAAACCATTTTCGTCAACAATTGGCTCTTCATGTTTGTTCAACTTATGTATAAGTGATATTGTCGAAGTTTGACCTCAATAGAGTACCGTTTATCAACAAAGGCCAATCTTTAAGTACTCCGCTGTTATGCCTTATTTTTGTCAAAGGAAACGTGTAATGGCTCCTAAAAACTGCTTGATGAGGACAACTCGAAATATACAATAGATAATACCAGACACATTTGACCAATAAACCAATTTCCGTATTAAATAAAATGACGCAATCGCAGTTTCTCTTTAATTAACATGTTACTTAGTTCGTGTTTCAACCAATATCAATAGAAAAATCAATATTTAAAGACATCTGACATGATGACAAAAAATAAAGTCCTAACAATTAAAATGTGATTTTGGTCAATTTGTCAGCAGTATTAAATGAAAGAAGCAATTTCTGTTAGCACCATCTCACCGATTAAACATGTTATGGACGTGATACCATGCTTGGAAGTACTTAAGCTATGAAACGAACAAGTCTTTTATAATGTTAAAGGCATATTATAAACGATTAAAACCGAGGATAATTCATTGTGACATTTTAAGCGACAGAAATGTGACATATATGTGTCTCTAAAATATACCATTAAATTCTTTAGCATGATCCAATTAATGTAAACATGTTTTGTTTTTCAAACAATACAATTTCGCAGATTGCTGTAAAAGAAGTATGCAACACAGAAGGAATTTACAGACCGATATTAAACGCGAAGTAAATGTCATTTACCACAACATCCATTCGATGGGAGGGATGTTCGTGTGTTACAACCACAATAAGGAAATATCAATTAGTTACTAAAGCTGTTAAATAAAATAAGGGTTAATATTAATATTTGAAAATGACGGGATAATATATACATTCGTATGCAAACTAACTTTTATTGAATAAATGTACATACAATGCCTTGTGAATTTAGCTATTCACTTCATTATAGCTCCGTCTATCGTGATTCTAAAGTCTAATATATAATCTCCTAAAAGACAATAGACACTTAATGTCTCTCAAATCTTACGAATGAAAATGTATTTATACTTAAGTTTTGCATTTATGCGTAGCCACGAGTGAAACATTTACCTTCGGTGGTCAAGAGGGCATTACAATTGGAAGGCTTAACCTAAATGTCAACTTTGAGAAGGTTTTTAGTGGACGCCCCCCCCCCCCTCATCTACTTTAAAACTATGGACAGACATCGACAAAATATATCTCTGGGCGGATAAGTTCCTTGTTAAGTTCAATTCTAATTAATCTCAATCAATGGTAATAATTTGGAAAAAGAACAAAGCCATTCATTCACCTGTGTACATGTTTGACAGAGCTATCCTGTTTGTTGCTTATGAAGGCAATTGTCAAACTCATATGAACTATATTATAGACAAAGCTTGGTCTATAGTAAACATCATGAAACGTCTCCGCTATCAACATGATAATAGGTATCTTGGGGTTAATTGTCAATCTTTCATAAGGCTAATCTTGATGTTTACGGGTGTCACCTGGATTAACTGTAAACAGTAAAAAAATATTCACAACATTCAAAACGAATGCGAACGTATTGTTACTGGTTATATTCGCATTGTTTCTCCGCAAATGCTTCGCATTGAATCTGTTTTGGATAGTTTAGATACAAGAGGAGAAAAAACACAAGCTTGTAATCTTCGACAAAATGAAAAATGCTCTCTCTCCGGATAATCTGTTAGTTCCTCAGGCGGAACACTAAGAAACTCATCCAATAGTTTTAGCCTTTGTACACCCAAGTCACTACTGTAACATATGAATTCATTTATTCCTCATACAATCTTAGCACTGAAATGTCTCCCAGTTGAAGCAAAACTCATTGATATTGTTTCTTGTTTTGAAGCTTGCTTAATGTTCGATAATCCCAAACCAAATATTAAGCTAATTTATTATGGAAAACGTCCATTAAAGGTCATTCACACTCGCTTTTGCAATGAAGCATCAACTATTTGTTAAAACTGTTAATCCCTTATTCCTCTGCTAGTGATAAGTCAGAAGCCAGCCTATCATTAACTGGCCTCTTTTTACTGATCAAAGGCGACTACTTTGCAACTCTTAGGGGGGCACTGACTGTCGTAACCCTCGCTATTTCATATATGGTGATATTACCCTCATAGAGGTGTAAATAAAGACATTGCTCAGTTAAGTTCACCTGTTAATTGAAATGTCGAAGCAATTTGATAGACTGTGATACGCCACATCCAACTACTTATAATTATTTTCCCAAGCCCTGAATTGTTATCTTTCTCTAAAAAATGACTATTACCAATTGAGGTCAATTTGTGAAAGTACATGTATCTGCACTCCGAAACGTACATGCATAAGCAATCGAACACGACTTACATTTGTGGGAGCAAAATGTAGACTTTTGAACATAAGGGCCCATTGGGGTACCTGAAATACAGTGAAATCAAGTGAGTATTAAAGTCTTCTTGTCGTCGTCGTCATCGGCGTCGTCGATGAAGTCGTATACCTGATATTTGAACATTCAGAATTCAATCAAAATATTTCAGATATTCAACTCAAACTTAGAGGCTTATATTACCAAGACAAATATGCTCAAGTTTAGCATAGCATATAAATCCGACCGATAGTATTGAGATACGAGCCTTTTTCATATAAAAAGAAATAACAGATGGCTGTTGATGTTGTTTTACTTGTGTTTTAATAACGTATGTTTCGTACATTTCACAAACAGTGTTTTAATCATCATAATTATATGGTGGATGCATTTCTTTAATTTACCAATATATATTTAGATAGTGTCCATTAACTGCATCGCTGTTTAAAATTATTGGCTATGTTACCGCTGCAACTCAATACAACGAAATAAATTTGAGCAAGGCATCTAACCTTTGCTTTTAAAGTAGTCTTCGAAAGATTGCATGTCGCTCGAGCTCAGAAACTCACAGAAACGGGGGCGGGGTGAGTATTTAATGGCCTCAAAAGCCAGGCGTCTGTATATGGAATAACCTATTTAATATGACCATGCGATAAAACATTTATAAAATAGTATTAGCACGGTTTGTTTTAGAGATATTAACTGACATAAATACTTAAACTCCTCTGCGTTACATTGCGTTTAAACAAGAACTGGATTATAAACAGAGCAATTTATAACAATTTAGCATTGACTTTTACGCTCGAAAGAATATGACTTTGTATTGTATAGAGAGTTGCGTAACCAACAGATCTGTAAGTCATCGACCCAAAGTTTAGTTTCACTGTTAATAAGGCAATGTATATAACTAGGACAATCAGAGTAGACTTAAAGTAACTCATATCCTGTTCAAGATAAACCGAACCTCAGCCGTTGGAATAATCGCCAAAATCAAAGTCAATCATAAGATGATTGCTCTAATGAGGTGTATCATTTTATTTTTGTAATTGGGACAGGTGTGAATTTTTGCCCATACAACTAGTTGTAGTCCCCAGTAGACTCGTGTTCCAGTGAAATCGTGTTGTCAAACGCGTTAATCTCATCATTTATTGGTCAAGTTATTTGATAAGTGTGTTGTCTGTCTGTGTTGTTTGTTTTTGTGCATGTGGTGTTTATACGTTTGGGTCTTAAGATAATTGTCGTTTGGGCTCTTGCCTTGTGCATTTAAAAGTGTTTATTTTCAATGTTCGACAACAGGGCTTGTCCCTGTAATTATCATCGAAGTATTGGTTCTTTAACCGAATTAAGTTTTTGCGAATGCGTATCTAAAGTTAAGGACATTAGTATTATAATGCTTATAATTATAATAAATACGAGGCAGTCGTTTAAAAATATCCTTAACGTTTTTCTGTGTTTATCACCTCATAACGCGATCATCTTTAAAATAAACCCATCGATATTCTTTATGCGTCTACCTCTTCCTCAAGAAATCTTTGAGGCTTAATTGCATAAAGATGTTGTCAAATAGTCACCAAACAAGAGACAACACGATTCAAGGCAACGGACATTAAACACACGTTGGAAGTGTTAAACTAAAGCAAATTCAAAAATCTTATTTTAACAAATATGAACTTCTCTTGTAACACTATTTTACGGTGTTAAAACTTGTGATCACATTTGAGATTGATCTTGGCAGAAATAAACATAATAGAACAGAACATTTATTTCGATACAAGCATAAACAACATATATAAGATCTTCAAAACAAACATCGCAGCATGCACATACGCACAGGCAAATTAATATGATTACAAACAGATTATAACAAAAGAGCAATTACATCCAATTTCTTTTAGACAGTAATGCTCACTATATAGACACCTGATTTGCCTCTATAATATAAGATACGATCATTAAATGGCTTAGAACTCAAAACGCGAAGTAGTTTTGTAAGATATGTCAACTAGGATCTTCGCCTAGGAATGCTTTCGTGTATCGTGAGACAGTAGCGTGTTTTGATAGAGTGGATTTCTTTATATTTCTCTATTATACGTGTATGTGGGTACACTACCAATTAGTACTTTAAATATTTCATAAGAAAGGTTCATATTTTAATGTTATACAAATATATGAAAGTTATCTACAATAATGTAATGTGCTCAACGTTTCTGCTACTCAGACTTGCAACTGAGGTAACAAATAAACATTGCTGCTTGAAAAATCTGTAATGATTAAACATGTGCCTTATTCAAAGCAAATATATACAATGCTTATTAAAAAAGTGCAGTGTATGCCATTTAATTTCCAATTAGGGGTAAAAATAAAATGGTCAACATTTCTTACTATTATGACTATTTAGTTCACACACGTTATATATATGCGAAACGCTAATAAGGGCAAATATGATCGCTGGTGGAAGAGGCTGCTATCGAAAAACAAGTAACAAAACGTTTTTTAAACACAATATCTGTTTTAGTATTTTCGAGGCCAAAAGAGAACCTTCTTGAACCTTCCCCGTCATGAACATGATAGTATGCTTGTAAACACATTAAAAATGTATTTTTTTCTAAGTGCCTCTTTTAAAACCATTTACACGTCTATTAGATCATTGCATTTCTTTATGTTGCGTTCAGTTTGGCCTATCGAACTACCTTTTTATCCAGATCAATATGGTAAAACCTCCTTAATAAATAAGACAAATGCTACTGCTGTAGTATTTCAAAAAATGTAATCAGCTAGGCCGCCATGCCGCTTACTTTAACGTACATAATTTACATTTATAGTGACAAACCGGGTGCCTAAAGCACACTGTGTTTACTTACAATAATAAAATAAATAAGAAAATAAGCACAGCATCAGCGTCAAACGTGTAGGCTATTCAAATGACTTAGTATTATAAATATATAATACAGTGAAAGCTTTTCAACAGTCATCTATAACATTCAGGGAATACTTCATTTTAATTGTCCTAATAGTGGTTTTGATTATGTTGTTTAACTAATATGTTCTTCAATATAGAACACACAAAAAGTAAAAATATCAAACACAATCATTAGGAATACGTTATAGACACAATACAATGGGGCGGTTTGTTTGTGTTTTAATTTTTGGTCTTTGATCTAGCACAACGCTGATGCATTGAGGGACACAGGATCTTCCAAAGCAGGTTTCTGTGTTGACGGGAACTAAATGTCAGCATACTCCGTCGGCGTATTCGTTCTCCTTGCCGGAACTCTGGCGTTAGCTTCCTGTAGGAATGTGATGTCCAACTGTGCGTACACTAGGCCGTTGTCATCACGTGGTTGCTGCAATTTATAGCATTGACCTACGTTACCAAATGACATAATTAGTGAGTATTGTCGAAAACGGATAACATTGGAAAAGGATGGTTATATTTTAAACTTGAATGGCATCATATTTGGTTAAATATCATGTGTAGTCGTTATCTTTGAACGCATGCATGTTCAATTAATTATGAAAGATTGCATACCCGCCTACTGTTTTCAATTAAGGTGTTCTACATACACTGACATTAACACTTAATGTAGTTGGCTATCCTGCACGTCTTACTCTTTCTGGTTAGACTACTTTGTACTTTAAGTATGATATTTGTATCACATGAAATATATCGAAGAATACCTCGCCTGCGTTTCAATCCTCAGTGTCGACACCTGCCTCTGCACGACTGCGTACTGGACTCCTTCCGTTTCCATGTGTAGCACACCATTGTCTGACGCCGTGTCTGTTATTTTTAGATATCATTAAATGTATTTATTCATAACTATTCGTGTGGGGGGAAATAGTTAATTCTTCTAGTATGCAGAGAATCAGCACGAAAACTATGAAACTTGGTATAATTTCAAATGACAGTCTATGCATATAAATGTGACTTTTATAACTACTTTATCAATAATAGACAATAAATAAACATTTACTATTTTGATAAAGACAGACATAGAATTCGGTTACAAGTGATCTCGAAAGAGTAATATTTCATAAATGTATTCACTTTCATTTTTCATTTCTAGGAAATGTTTCATAATAAATATATAGCCAACACTCCTGTTCGCATATGCAAAGGTACAATTTCAGTGTCAACGCTATCGTATCGACCCGCCATGCATTGATTGACAGGTCTTTTTGACAGACCCAAGGCTTAATTTTAAAGCTGATGCAATTTTGAAGGGCTTACATTTCGTCGATTAGAATTTATTAAGATATTACTTTGTGAAAAAGGAAACCACAGTTGCTTCGCTGCGCACCGCTCCCTAAATTGACTTTTCAAGAGGAAATTGCTTTAAAACTATAACCTAAACTTGACACATGATGGAATGTTCTAGAGGATGAAACGGATTTTTACATGCATGTGTAGTTACCTAAAAGTTAGAAACTTACCGCTGTGATTTTCAACACTGAAAATAGAACGCAAAAAGTATGTCATTACTTCTGTGACAAAAACTACTTATACATGTATAGTTTGTTAAAGCTCTGACTTTGCAACGTTTAACAGATTTGTCGAATTGTCAAATTTAATCACAAATATAAATTTAATCTTTATACGTACTTTTCTATTGTGTTGACTGCATTGTCCTTTCGTCGTTTAAGACATATCCATCCTATAAAAGAAATGTGTAGATATAAAACATATAACCAAATTTAGTTCTTAATAGTTATGTTTGAGGAGTCTTATTGTAGTTTGCAACTAGATACGTTGTAATAGGGTATATAGAACAAATAAACAACAAAGAAAGTAGAACTATTAAAAAAGATATCAAAATTGTAGACTCATACTTAAGATCGTTCACACAAAATATTTCTTTACCTATTCTGTCCCTTCTCCTATCTATAATTCGGTCTTAAAACCTACCTTAAAATATTGTAATTTCGAACTAAAACGAAACAGTTAACTGTAAATATGTCATACGGATTGTTTCGTTCTAACTCTACTTGTCAGAATATAATGCAGCAGTTTAAAGAGATGGTTTACTCTAGTGGACCCTTTCAAAACTGCCCGTATTGCAGAAAATTGTGTTTTACTACATTCAGTATTATATTCTTTTGCCTTTTAAACTACTTGCATTATAAAACATACAGTGGTGAAATATGTGCATCTTATATGTTCGCAGTGTATCGATGGTCAGTGCTCAATAGATAAGTATCTAAATGTAACGAGCGTTTGGATTTGATCGACGATGCAATCGGGCTCTTAAAATAGTTATGCAATCGACTTTACAGCGATTGAATCAGAGGTTTGATTTATCATTATCAAACCTCTAATGAATGAGAATGCAGTTAATTGGACTAAAGTTTTAAGAAAAGACACAAAATTCTTACTTCCGATTACAAACAAGATGCAGAGTCCACAGAAAACGGCTGATGCAATAAGTACAGTGTAAACTGGAAATTGGAATGTCTGAATGTCCATTTTATGGGATTGACTACCTGCAATATTTTGTTTCCAATAAGAATGCAATATCTTTGAAAGTAACTAATCAAAGACATTTCATGCGTTATAAGTTTAATAAATATCTAAATAGTTGATGAAAAACCTTTTGTCACTGATCTTAAAACTTTGAACAATTTTTCTCTGAGTTTAAAATCTTGCAAACAAATATCCTTTCCCCATCGCCTGCATTAATTAGTGTTAACAGGCATTCGTCTGTTTCGTTACACATCTTTATAACAGTGCTATTTTCATTTTCCCACCAAAACATATATTGCTCGTTAGCATTGCAAACATCAAACACAGTACATTTTACGACCGCTGTTGTATCTGAAGGTAAATTAACAGGTGATGTCGTGTTCAAATACAGAGTCGGATCGCCTGAAATGTAGTGTAGGCATTGTTGAAATCAAAACAAAAAATAAATAAAAAATCCTTGATAAATAATAAAGTGTAAGTAATAGTCATTATTCGATTTGTGATATATACTACTTCCTGTTAGGTATTTAAAAATAAACTATTTATAACAAACAGTATAATATGAATAAACACCCAAAGGAAGTGTGGTCGAAAGTCGACAATTTAAACAAGATTGAGTATGTAGCTGAAAAGGATTCTGACTAATTTTGACTTAAATTGGATGAGAAATATTCGAACTTGTGCAACATGTACTAGTTTCCCTAGTCATGTCTTCAGTCACTTTGTAAATCACTTTACCATTAGTCCGATTGCCGCTATTAATATATCTTGTGGTTTTCAATGATACAAACATTTACCACGGGACGAATAGGTAAATTATGTATGCTAAACCTTATCTCAATCTCCTTTTTTAACTTCATCGATTACGCATATCGTATACAATAAAGACGTTAGTTAAACTTACATTTGATACTAATGTTTTTGCATATAGAATGATCTGCTATTCCAAAGTCGTCAATGATTTTCCTGGTGCAACAATTTTCTTTTCCAGTCCACAGTTTGTTAGTCTTAGTCACTTTAGCTGTACTTGTAAATGTATGAGAAGATCCATTAAATAAATCAGTTTGTAGAGCATCCGATAGCAAAACATTGCCAACACGTATATCTATTACCGGAGCTGGGATAGCATTGTGCACTGTACAGGTTATTGTCGAGCTTTCCCCGTCAAGAAATTCAGAAACAGTAAGAGCGGGTGGGCTACCTTTCGCTGGAAATAAAATAATGATTTAACAACATCCCATTTAATACACGATCCATCAATATTTATCGCCACTAAAATACTGATCATTGCTTTACCTAACGTATATTCTACTTGCTTACCTACGTTACATAGAATGCCATGAACTTCGTAAGGTGTTTCCATGGCTGCATTAGAAACCTGACATATCACATTCCGTTTCGACAGTCCATCCATTAGATGATGAAAGTTACTGAGAAGGTACCGCCCTTTGTTCCCTTTATTTTCACCAAGAACAAATGAATGTTGTCCAATAAAAAGTTTGATTTGTATAGGTTCTGTTCCATTTTCAGTCTGGCAATATATATCGGAATCTTTATAAACATAAATACATTCTGTTGTATTAAAGTCAGCGTATTTTGGACCGATGATCGGGTAACTTGGTGGCACTGAAAAACAGCACAAATCATTTAAACACTTGGACAACTATGCAAACTGAAGGTCACATTGCTGCTCATGCATTTATTTTGTGGAGACATAATTGTCCTTCTTGTACTTATATGACTCCTTTTTACAACGAGCTAATGTATCAAAACAGAACCATTATTTAAAAGTCAGAATACTCGGTAAAATAAAAGTAAGGTACCTGGAATATAAAGCTGCACAGACTCCGTGTGGCCACCTGAATTACAATATAAAACATACGTTCCTTCATCTCTGTCTTCAAAGTTAAATATAGTCAATACGTACAAATATTCAGAAACTATTTCCTCTTCGTAAGAACCTTCTCGTAGCTCTATGTCATGGATATTTGTCTTCCATGTTCGTTTAGTGTTTGTTTGATGCCGTATAGAATAGTCAGACGGAAAATACCCAAGTTTTACATTCGCACCGCGAACAACCGGGCTTAGAATCACGAGGGCTCCACAATGTCCAACAATTTCTGTAAATAAGCGAAATTATCACATTTAAATCATGTTCAGGCCTTGTAGTCAATTTCATAAAAACATATTTATCTATGTAAGGAGGTTTTAAAGTAAAACATAAAATAAAGACGAAACAAATATCAACTTACACACTTTATACCTTTATATAATTAAGTGTGAATCAATACATATTTGGTTCACACCTTAAAATGGACTCCGATATTTACCTTTCACATTTAAAGATATGAAGCGTGATGTTATTGTTGCGTTTGTTGAACATCCGGCGTAGAAGTTAGACCTGTTGTGTTTAATTGAAGCCTTCCATTTCAAAAAGAATGACCCATTCTCCGAATGTCTAATAGCATGTGGCCCATTCATTGTTTGAAAGTGTGTGCCCCCTTCCATTATGTATCTCCATTCTACGTCACATTCCCAAGGGTAGAATGGTGTCGCTCTCAGTGTAACCTCTCTGTTTACAAACGCTGACCCTACCACTGATATGGTTCCGTAGTGGTTCCTGGCTACACAAATATACCCGAACAGAGCTGAAAATAAATGTATTAAATGAAAACAGTGCAAAATGATTGCGAGTAAACATATCACTCTAAATAAAAATAATTTACTTAAAACTGAAATCATGTATTCTTATGGATAACTACGAAGGACGTTTATTTTTAGATTCAACTAAAACCATAAGGGCTTGACCGAAAAAAACCTGTAACATATTTATTATTGATTCTGAAAGTGCTAAATTTGGTATCTAAAAGACGATATTGCATTGAATTCAATAATGAAATAGAGGATCTCAAATGAGTGTTTATTTTGTATGAAAACTATTGAACGAGTTCATTTTAAAACGATAAACAGAGGCTCTGCCGAGTTTTATCGTTTTTAAATGACGAGATATTCAGATTGTACACATTCAGTTTGTTCTAGCTTACTTATATTGCAACGTATTTTCTGAAAGCAGGGGACCAAACTATGACGTCATATCTTTTAAGTTATTAAACTGAATGTCTTAGCAATTAAGTGTGGTACTTATTGGACGCCGATAGGCTATTCCATTCTTTCGGAATGAGTGTTACAATCTAATCGGTATAACACGTAATTGTTGTCTGTCTTATTAATACAATGAATCCTTAACCCGTCCTTAGTGTAAAGAAAATTTTGACTCTTATTGAGAATAAAATATCGGGGTGCTACCTTTTTCCTAATTACAAAGATATTATGTTCAGAAGTTGATGTTGCCTTATTTTGTAGTACACTTGCTTCAGACCATTGAAAGTTTAGCACCATCTTCAAAAATTGTTAGATTTTCACGAAAACTTCTTACTTAATATTCTATAAGATCGTGGCGATCCATAACTATTATACATACAGGCATATTATGCATGTCGAATATTCGTTACCGGACTTTATTTGATTGTTTTCAACTATTAACGGGAAATCTTTATAAGCATGATAAGATACACCGGTCAAAGAGAGTGGGACTTTTAAAATATATTGAGTAACGATATAGCAAAGTGATCAAGCTTAATAGCTTATACACATTGTTCAGTAAGGAAATGATATGATAAGTTATGAAACGTTGATCATCTTTTAACGTCATTAAATAGGAAATATATCTTTTTCACACAGACAGTCAACGAAGTTACAATTTACGCCAGATATGTTGTTTTGTTGTAGTTATTGAAAAGAAAATGTACATGAAACTACTAATGGTATTAAAGATGCACTCTTACTCCTAAATAAGATTTTCCACAAATAATAATTTTGTTTTAATATACCAAAAAGGATGAATAAATGACGAAAACAATTGTTCTTATGATTGATATCGAGTTTAATTTGAAAGAAATGAGCATAAAACACGGTATTTCTACCTTAAGAGACTACTGTAGACCACAGTAAATATTTAAGCATGCATCAATCATTTAATATTTTTTTGCGCTTTCTGCTACACGGTTACAATTTTGTTATCAGTAATTAACATTTTCGAAATTTGCATTATTTAGAAAATATTGAAAGGTAAATCAGTCAAAATATATGTTTGTTATACATTTATATGTTTTGATTTTGAATAAGAGTGTCACTTTAAGCGGGAAGTGAGTCAATAATTAATCTGACATAAAATAGTCTGCTTGAGCAGTGTCAACTACAGCATTTTTGCACTTTCGTGTTCTGGCATTTTGTTTGTTGTAGTAGAAGATATTGTTGTAGAAGTAACAGAAGCAGCAAAAGTAGTAGCAGCACCTGCACCAGCAACACAGACCTCAGTAGCAGAAGAAGTAGCAGTAAAATAAATTGTTGTAGTAAAACACTAACTGAAGTTTAACATCTAAAACAAAAACGAGCAATTGTCATGCAACTTACGTACCAGTTAATCGCACAGCAATTTGAACACCCTTTATTATCCATTGTAATAGCATTGCTCGCGCAAAAAATGTTATTTATATTGATGAATACTGTGGTTGACTTTGTTGAACATTTATTTACAGCGGATATTTACCATTGCAAAAAATAGAGAAAGACAGACCCTCAATTTTTTCTTTTCATACGGGAAGATAAGCATTCTTCGCCGTTTCGGTTCTCAATTGTTTAACTGAAAGGCCGGAAACTCTGTCTTTCATAGTGTTTTTTACTGCAATAAGTTAAGTCGTACTTTCACATTCATAATACAAGTTTCCTTGACAGACAGTCGACGCAAACAGCAAAAAACACTTAAAACAGAAACGATACCAATTAAAGACTCCATCATTTATACTGTTCAAAAAACATTAAAAAATATGTTACTCAATTATCCTTAAATCCAAGTCTGAAACATAAAAAAAAAACGGATAAAATAAATGTTGCATGCTTGTATTTCATAAACAAAACATATACTCATTGACGTGGCGTGGAAACGCGGCGTTAGTTTTGAATAGGTTTCATTGATGTACCATGGAGGGTCACGTGATTAAAACGGACCAGCCAACATGATTATTGCAAAATAAAACAATAAAATATGTTTTGAATAGGTTTCAATGTTGTACCATGGAGGGTCAGCTGATCAAAATGGTCCAGCCAACATCATTTTTGCAAAATAAAACAATAAAATATGTTTTGAATAGGTTTCAAATGTGTGTTCTATGTCTTTTGCGTTTGCCCATTGCCACTAAACCGGGGTTATTTTAAACATTTTGCTACTGAGCATGTTTCTGTAGCTTTTTGCATATATATTCAATGTTGTATCATGGGGGTCACGTGATCAAAATGGACCAGCCAACAACGTGTTTGATAAAAAACTACCTCAATGAACAAAGAAATGTATAGACTGTTTAAAGAAAAATCCTGATATAAACACGTATGTGTTATACCGTTATTACAAACCTTTGGACAGATATAATGGGATTTGAATTACTTTTTCCAAACACCCGTAGGCTACGGGGGGGGGGGGGGTTATAGCTTGGTTTACGAAACGTAGGACCCGATTCATGAAAGCGCTAAAAAAGTTTCGGAGGATGTTTTGCATATTTAAAGTAATTTGATTTGTAATAAATGGGTAAACTTCAAAATTTAATAACACCTCATTACAGTTCACAGTATGAAATATTTAATGTAGGAACTGTACGTAACCCAAATACGCAATTATCATGGCCGTAGCATTGTCTAATTGCCTCCATATTCTTCAATTAATATAATTTAGCTTTCAATTGCATTTTTTTATGAAAATAACAGGGTAAGTTTGATTAATTTGTTTCATTTTTTTAAACGAATTACTTCTTAGTTAAAATATAAATATTAATAGTATATATAAAGCAATATGGTATTCCTAGTATTAAGAAAGTCACGTGGTATGCAAATTTCGTAGAGACGCTGTGCAATAAATGCATTTTTATCAAGCATTCATAAAATGTCAAAATAGTTAAGAAAAGTCATTTGGATATACATATATTTCGATCAGTTTATATAACTGAATGATAATGGGACTGGGACTTTAAACATTAAGGATATTTGATGTTAAATTGTGATAAATAGATGAATATTACTATTATTTCTATGCTAAATCAATTCAAACATCTTGAAGTTCTTATATGATTTTGGAAATATATCTTTTTTTCTGTTATTACGTCATTTCTTAACTTAAGTCAGTTTCCTAGGTTAAGTGTGTCACTGGTCATATGATATAATTATATCTGAAATGTTTTATGTTCATTTATTTGATGTTATACACGTGATGTTATGTAAACAAAACTTTCTTAATTTGACCATGAACATTTTAAGATGTTTTATGAATACCAGCTCAGTTTTTATTATTATATCCCTTATAAACTGGAAGAGTAAATCATTTTTCTTATTCACCTCAAAGCTTGTGTCACACTTAACTCATAACTATAACCCTTAAACATGGCCAACACCCTAACTATTTTGACGTCAGTTGTTCAAGAGTCAAGGTCGTGGTGACCTTGAGCTGAATGTCCGAATTTGTTCAATAACTGAAGAATGCTTGTATATATATATATATATATATATATATATATATATATATATATATATATATATATATATATTTAGACCAATCCAACCTTTGGGTAACTTCGATGCAACCTTTGGGAGACTCGTGTCGCCCATAGGATATATGTTGTGTCGCCCAAAAGTAATTGTGTTTTTTTCTATCAATTTATTTTTTAAAATAATAAAACAATTTTGCAAACGATTTTGAACGCTTTAAAAAAGGTTCAGTCATTAAGCACTAATCAGCAGGAATACCATTTAAGGAAAAATCATGAATTTCAAAAAAGTGTGTATATTTTGAAAACAACCTTTGGGATACATTTAAATTTTTATCAATAATTTTCTTGTCATAGTTATATGTTTTAGATAAGAATTCATAAATGTAAAGAACATAATATTTTTTAACAGAAAAGTTAATTGTGTTCAACTTTAAAGATTCCGAAATTCCCTCAAAAAAATATTTTCGCAATAAGCGTACGTTCCGTGTTTTCGTGTCGCCCAAAGGTTGATGTATATTCAATGCTTTGCAGATTATAAGAACGACATGTACTTTTCGTTGTTTTAGTTATTTTATTAAAAAATTAATAAACATGGTCGCATGTGCTTCGTCTCTATATTACAGAAAACCGTGTTCTATATCTATATACTGATATAAATGGGAACAGTTCATTTCAAAACCATTTAAGGTACATATACTTACAAATACGTTCGGATATGTTACTTCAGATAAAACAAATATGCTCGGAGTTACAAGTCTATTCTAAAAAAGATAATTAATCTTATTTACATGACTCATTTAAGCTAAGAAACTATGATACATATAAAAGGATTATCACTTAACTACTTGTACAAAGCATTGAATCGGAATTCAAGTATATTAAAACAGGTTTTGGTGGTTAATTTAACAATATCTGTATTGGAGAGTAAAAATGTACACTTATGTACCTGCACGTATTATTTTATCATGCAAACTGATGTGTTTGTCTTGAAGCCTACGAAATCTGTGATTTTATATATACAAAAGCTGTCATCTTTTAATGCTACTTAATTGGTGTGGATCTACACAAACATTAATCAAAGGTAAAATATTTTCTTTACGGAATGCGTAAGGAGTGCATGCTGCTGATAATCATTCCATAAATTGTGTTCAAATCGTACAGGCCATTAATAGCCTTTTCTATTTCCGTTGTCAACAAATATTGCCGAAATCATTAGGTTATTTTTTTTCAATTTATACTTCTTGTTTATTGGTTTACAGGTTCAGTTCATATATGCATATTACTTTAGAAAAAGAACGGTTTAAAAAGGTAAAACACAAGTTTAATTCTGTTACTTTACTGTTTAAAGCGTAATGATGCGTTAATAGTGAATGATTAGATGACTGGCTGTTTCCGTGTAATTATATGTGCTAACTATTATCGGCGAAACGAACTGCGAAATTATGCATTTATGAAAAATATTTCTTAATTATAACAAGATTATAAACGTGTATTCAGTAGCTAAAACCGTACAAAACATAAATGACTGGTGGGTCCTAAGATAATAACAGTAATCAAGTATTGTCTCATAAAAGAAATACCGTTTTATGCTCCTTTGTTTCATATTAAAGACGGTGTCCTTCATTATATTTTTTAATTATATTTTTTTAATTTTGATAAATTGAAACACTTCTTTCAATTGAGGTTACAATTATTTGGGCGTGAGAGTGAATCTTTAAATGAGATCTTTTATCAGTAACTATTCAACTAAATTTGAAACACAAGAAATGTCACAGAAGTCCTCTCTTGCTTAATGTCCAAACAAAGTCCAATTCTAAGAATACTAAAGTATGATTTTTGCATTACCACTTCACAAGTAATGCATGAAATATGTCTACCATATGCAAATGAATAGTCTTTAAATGCCAGACCCTTAACTCATATCATGTATGTTTTAGTCGCTGTAAATAACTCATGGATACTTAATTGCCTTTATATAAGCGTAAGTAAGAGTTAACATTTTCAAGAATAGCATAATACTTGTGTCTTAGAGATACTTGTTTTTAAATGTTGACAATTAAACGTGTTGTAGCATGACTTTAAAACCGAGTATATAAGGATATATGTTCATGCAAGTCTTGTTTTATTACTTTGGAACACACAGTAGTTAACCTTTAAATTGAAATGTGAGATGTGAAAAACACCATAAATATCTTGAAATGTCGATAGAATCTCTGAAAATGAAGCAGTGGGCGTGATTGTAGGCCAGGGGGGGGGGGGGTGTGCATTGTACAAGTATGTGCTTCTAGCTTCTATACCGACATAATGATATTTTTTCATAACTTTGAAATATGCATTTTCTCAACATTTAGGCGCACAACTATGTGTAATCTTTATAAGAAAAATATTTTAGGTTTTCTTAATTATTATAGTATAGAATATCGGTCACTAAGTGTGAGGGCCTAGACGCAAACCCAAGCAATGACCTTTTTAAGCTTTATTTAACAGCTGAAAGTGATAAGATTAACTTAGTTGCAACCTTCAGACAATAAATGTCAGAAACCGAAAACTGTTAACTCAAAATGGCCCCTAAACGGTGCCAATATTAAGTATCCAGTATACTATGTTTCCTAGATAAGCAATAGTGCCACTCGGGATTAGGATTCGAAGCAGGGTCTCTTGCGAAACAATTATGCCGCACAACCGCATGGTGAGAATGACTCATTTTTATATTTTTATGGTAATTGCCCCATTTGCATTATTGTCAGGTTCAAGTGTCGTTGCACCAACCTCGCACTCACATCTAAAGTCAATGTCAAAGTTTGTGAACAGATACATTTTCAATACTTATCCTTCCGGCCAGCTCTTCAGTGTAAAGCTTGTTTTAAAGCTTTGTGGTACTTCTGTGGGCCTGATCAAACCATTTCTTAAGAGCAGAAGGTGATGCGCCGAAATCTCCTTTGTTTGATTTTCGACGCATATAGGTCTAAAACCCATGAGGCAGTGGACATAAATTATGGTTGATCTTAGTAAATTTCACTTTCTTCACTATGGTCATTTTAACACTGGTTCAGCCACACGTCAGAGACTTTCTGAATACATGCAATTGCGTTAATATATCAATGCACAACTTTCGTCAATTTGAATTGAACTTATCAGATGTATTTAACAGGGTATTTATTTTTATTAAATCTATGGCGCGATCATGACTCTATAAAGCGGCCGTATAAATAACTTTCATGTTTTTTAGTTTAGGGTTGAGGTCATCATTGTTCTTGTCAATTAGGCACCTGCCCGTTTTAGTAGGACATGCACATTAGATATAACATTTCAAGTATGAAAACATTATGATTTTTAATGCAACAGTACACACATCCTCATAAAATTCTGATGAATAAGTGTTCAAAGTGCAATAACGGGGTTATAGCAGGTACAACCAAACATAGTTATGACCTGCAGAATGTCTTTGTCTCACGAGCTAATTCAAATTTCGCGCATTTTCAACTTTATTTAGTAGCGGCGGGTTTGAATCAATGCTGAAACAGACCCAGACTACTACGTTCAGGAATGGGTTGTGAAAATGTGGTGACAAAATTCGCCGTCTGTGATATTGTGCAAACAATGCATTTTGCACTTCTTGTTTGAACAATCAACCCAATAACAACCATCTTTGCAAAAGTGTATATCGTAACATTGAAGATGACACTTATTATCTGCTTGAATTGGATTCTTACAACCCTGGACCAAGCAATTGGTGTGCATCATAATATTACCTTGTACATATGTTCAAATCCCTATTACACTGCAAAGTTCACAGTAGTACTGTAGGTCTATTTTGGACGTTATACAGATATATTTGTCTTCCAGCACCTTGTTCTCGGATACAATTGTCGGTCGATATCCGTCACAGGTTAGTAAAATCCACAGTTAAATGGACTATCAGGCGCGTAAATATAGATAAACGAGTACTCGGCTGAATCCATATGATATTGACACAAAACAGACAACGTTGCAATACGCATACTTGACTACCTGATGTTTATTTCAAAATACTTAATAAAGCACCTCAGAACGACCAGAATGAACCAGATTGCACCGTGGTTTGCAAATGTGGGGGTGCAAGAACATTCATCTATAGAGGGCTAGCTACGCGCCTGACTATGGCTGTAAACCAAACACTAAGATATTCGTATTGGCATGCTTTTGAACGTGTGTTTTGCCTTCCCCTAGAAGACACGTGCAAGTATTGGTGGATGAGTGCAATTGGCCTGCCCATGATGTCTCTCAATCACAAGGGCAAGAATTTTGATAAGTTGTATGTAGCCTCATATTTTTGCTGCTAACTAACAAAATCAAATAATATTCCTTTGGCCAAAGCATGCCTTGGCCTTAGTAAATAGCGTCTGAAGTAATAAAAATAAAGACAATTTCCTGAAACCACAAGTCGCAGACCCTTGAAATAAAGTTTTTGAGCATGGTGTAATGGTGCTTTACACAGTTTGTTCAAATTAAGGTTTTGCTCTCTAGACTGGCCCTGTGTGGTACAAGGATTTCCATGTTCTTTTTTAGTCTTATTTTAAAAATCTTCTTTAAAATTTGGGCCGAATGAACATGCACTCTCACTCACACTCCAACCACAATCCCGTTAGGGACACTCAAGTGATCACTTGAGTTGAATGAATGGAGTGACACTCAAAAGATCTTTCTGTTTTCAAACGCCTCGCTTACACTCCATCTCATCAAATGACCAATTCAGTACAAATACATGTATGTTTTCATGATCATATCGGATTATCTGTTTCACTATGGTGGTGTTTACAGTATTTAATGTTATCATATGTTTTGTATTGTGAATATTTAAAATAACAGTTCCAAAATTCGTTAAAATTCGTTTTCTGTTGTTTGTTTTTTTTAAATATAACCGTTTTCAATAGTATCACGTGATATGGATATGTATTCGAATAGTGTAATATAGTATGCGTATGCAAGTGGTCTTAGAGTTTGAAAATAAATTAAGACTTTATAAAAAAGCACATTATATGGAAATAATAAACGAATGAATCTACTTTTTAAAGAAAATTACATCTCGGACTGAAAGCAAATCAAAAAATGTAGGGAGCCTATGATCGGATGATGATGACGGTAACAACAACAACAAATAATAATAATAATAATAATAATAATAATAATAATAATAATAATAATAATAATAATAATAATATCATTATATGATAATATTAATAAATATAAATTATCGCTCTTCTTCTTCTTCTTCTTCTTCTTCTTCTTCTTCTTCTTCTTCTTCTTCTAATTATTATTATTATATTTATTATTATAAAAAAATCCTACATCACTTGAGTTGTTATTCACTCCGATGTGTTATTTTCACACCCGAAGCCGATTCATTCGCTAATTCTGTCCATGTGTTTTCGACTTAACATTTAGTATTTTTAAATGCTAAAAAACAGTTTTTGCATACAAACAAAAACCAAAACACGAAATACACGAAAACACATTAATTAACGTGATACATTGCATAACGGCTACATATTAAAACACACACACACACGTGCATTTCGATGCGTTTTGCATCTTTTTGTGTATTTCCAAAATGTTTATTCAAGCGATTGTTTTAAAATATTAATTTCAAATTATAATAGTAATTGTCTTTTATATGACACCATTTCTAATAATAAGGTATCCAAATCTTATATAAACATATTTTTTATGTTTACTGAAAACACCACCATAATCCGAAATGATCATGAACAAGTACATGTATTTGTTATTGTATTGGTGACTTGATGAAGTGGAGTGTTAGTGAGGCGTGTGATTACGAACATATCTCTTGAGTGTCATCCCCCTTGTACCACTAAAGTCACTTCAGTGTCCCTTGCGGGAATGTGGTTGGAGTGTTAGTGTAAGCGGCTGTTCTGAATGTGTCCCTTTTTTCCCGAATAATGAACATAGCAATACATAAGATAGTTTGACAAAATATATTTTAGTTTTCCATTGCAAACAGACAGCAAACAAGCTGTTTAAGTTTATTTTCTGCAAACATTCAATTTCTTGCTTGTAATACCATCCGCATACAGGACAATCATATTTTGTATTTCAAAGGTACATGTAATGCTATTTACATTCATGCATAAGAAACATGATGAGTCCTAGAATGGAGAACTACATAGTTTATTAATCTTCGTGAATATTCATTTCAAGCTTAATAATTTGATGTCTATCGTTCAAATACAAAATTAAATATTTTAAGGACTTTTAGCTAAAAATTATATATTTTAATTGATGCTTAAGAACTTCGTGATTAACCTATTCACATACTATATTTTCATCCGGATGGGGAAATCAATTGTCTGCATTCGAAAGGATTATTGGAGTTGTTTTGGTCATGTAATCAGACATTGGATTAGTATTCATTCTCATTCATCAGAGGTTTGATAACGGTATTTCTAACGCATAGCATTATCACTTGGGTAAAGAGATTAGGTTGTTTAAGCTGATAAACAAACACTTTTATTGATATCTACTGTATAAACATACACTTCGCCATTTTCCCCCAATCCTTAAGATGCTGGTACAGATAAGTTGATGCATTTAGCAGTTAGTTTCCTGCTTCGAGTTTCCAGCCTAGCACATACACATAAGCATTACAAATTAAAGTGAAGTCAGCCATCATTAGGGTGTTATTGCATATTAGATATAACAATCGAGAATATTATGTTGTATTTATATTGATTAACTATGTGGTCTAATTGAATGCATTAGAATATTGCTAAAACTAATCGGGTATGGTTTTAATTAAGTGCACAGATCTTTGTTCACAAATCGAATCGTAAAATCAATGTGTTCAAAATCAAGTTTTGCATGCATATTATATTTTATATTTTACATACATATATAGTTCATTTGTAATGATATTTCTTGATTTAAGATGTAGAAATGCCTAACAAGTCGTACAGTTGAACAACAAGATTTTCAAAACTACACGCATAGCTTAATTTAAAAGCTGACTTTTGTATCAGAAATAAAATAATCATACATTTGATTCGATTACATTTTATACCTTAATAAGTTTCTGTTTTGTTTTTTTTTAATTAAATTAAACATGCAGTTTAATTGGGCAGCAGCCCCTGCACCTTTTATTTCCCAAGCATAATTTATTGTCTAAAAGGAAGCCAACCGTCTGAATTTACAAGCGCCACATGAAGCAATAGGCCACATTTTGATCAAGGGATGATAACTGGTACAAATGAAAAATATGATAACTACAACCAGAAGCCAATCACTAGATTGGATAAGCCGAAATAAAAAGTATAACCAAGTTATTAGCATATAATATCATCGTAGGAGCCAGTAAGACAAAAATGACTTAGACTGTTTAATGGTGAATTGCTAAATAACATGTGAATATTAGATATATATACTAAAGTTGTCTACGCCTATACCCTTTTTCAGAAATAGCGATATAGGCAACGGTGTAAATTTATCCTTTACATAATTAAACGAAATAGGTATATATGCAATTTTTAAGATTGAAACTACTAGATGGAGGTGATGTGACTCACAAAGAACGGGTACTGGTACGTAGGGAACATATAGGGCTACCATCTGATACCAGCCAATAAGGGCCAGCTTTGAGTCAAGTTGACTAGTAATGAGTCTTAATGTCAGGAACCGCGGAATTTGCTATTATACGCGAGTATGTGGACTCTGGGCTGGGAGGATAATAAGTGCGCAATGAGACTTTCGGAAACTGGATACAGGCAGGTAGGTGACATTTAGTTTACCATCCGGACCCGAACCAATAAGGGAGGATCGGGTAGGTCTACTCAAAATGACTTTAAGTGTCAAGGACCACAGAGTTTTCCTTTATAAGCCAGGGTGTGGAATTTTGTTGGGGGTAAATACTACTAGATGGGGTGGTGTGACGCCTAAAGACTGGGTACCGGTACGTATGGGACATCTATGGCTAATACTTGGTATAAGCGAATAATGGCACCCAAAGGCACCGTGTCCTGGCTTATTCGCTCAAAGTATTGGTTAAACATTTACCAGTTGAAACAATCGTATTTGTGCAAATGTGAAGAACTAGAAATGCCTCTTAAACTAGTTAGAAGATGGTTGTTATTAGTATGATAAAATATGGAGGAAACGCCATAATAGTAGTACAGTATAACCTCCAGTACGCCTGATGTGATTTTGACGTCCGTATAGGAAGTAATTATTAAACAGTGACCCCTTATGAGTACGCTCTGCTATATTTGGTTACCCACTTCGTTTTAGAAAATGTAAACATTGTTATGCGGACGATATAATTTTATTTTATTTAAACAGCATTTTATAGCGCCTATAGTGGGTTCAATCTAAATAAGCTTGAAACATTTAAATGCAAATAAATAAACATATATTTGAAGCGTTCATACATTGAAATTCTTATTATTAAGTTAATGATTAAGTCAAATGTATTAGACAAAGAATAGGGAAACCATATCTTTTATTCACAAGAAAAAGCAAAAAAAAAAAAAAGTTCAAGTTATATTTCAAAATACATATACATTTATAAAGATACATATAACAGCAAATTCACTTTTATTAGCAAAAAAAAAAATGATTTCGAATGCCATAAATCATAAAAAGTGAACTTGCATAATATAACTTTCATACTTATATTCAGTGCATTTTTATGGGGTTGTATATTGATTTATCGGTTAAGACTTTATACATCTCAGGGTGTTTACATAGATTTCTTTATAAGAAGATGCATACCGCATTAGCGGATACGGTTGGTGATTAGTCAGTCCTGTTATCTCGACTCCACCTACCGTCTGGTGATCGGCATTTTCACAATCAGCTGGGTTTTATCGTTTATAACTCAAATATTTCACATTGTTTATAATTTGAAGCCTTGATGAAAGCATAACAGTTAGATGGCAGTAGTTTGTATTGGTTAATTCATTATTGATTGTGATCGTTTCTGACCGAAAAGGTTTGGGAAGTCAAATTTATATGATTTAAAGAAAAAATGCACTGCCTCTTCCTAACAAGATGTCACAGAGAACACTGACTATTATTAAAAAGAACCGAAAACATGAATGTACCAACAACCAGCCATAAAGTATACGTCTAAGACGGAAAATTACACAAACCTTCAAAGAATTGGCTGGCTCCAGTTCCTTAAAAAATGTCGGGCAGCAAAAAACAAAACAATGGTAGGGAAGGAGAGTGTTTTCATGAATATCTCATATTGAAATAAGAAATTGTCAGTAATATAATGAAATATAATGAGATAAATAAGACTTATGTGTGATACAGGGCAGTATTATTACGTTACTAAAAATGCAGATTTTGCCTTGATGTATTTTTAGGCAACATGCAGAAACCCTCCCAAAGCAGGGAATGTAGTTAGTGAGAAGTATGCCACAAAACATGTTTTGCATATTTCTTTATAAAACTTATTGCTATGTTTTTTAAATGTTGTATGAAAAATGATTTTAGCAAGAGATAAATCAGAAGTGATCGTAAAGCTTTAACGTCACTAAAAGCCAGAACACAAGAAGAGACGCCACAAAAAAGGTGGAAATATATTGACACCTAAGACTACATATACATCGTAACCAAAATAAGATTGATGTTGTTTTAATCTTATACAGACTAAACGAATTATATCTGTATTTTGCATGTACTTTGAATAGCATTTTTGTAATATTTTGTTCGAAATTATCCCTTTTTATACCCCATAGCGTTTTTTTTGTACGCATTTATACTGGACTTACTTGTACTGCTGTAATAAATAACTTGTTGATTAAAGTGTAATTCATCATTTTTAAAAGAATCATATGACTTGGTGTTTAAGCTATTCAAGATCTTTGCATAAATAAACTTATTTCAGCACTAATGTACGTGATAAATAATAAAGACCTTTTATCTAATCGAGCTACTATTTTCTTTTTGTCTTATAATTATGTTAATGTGTTGAGATATATATTTCTTGTTAAACCAAAATAATTATCAGTCTTCGCTATTTCTAGAAATGTTCATTATTATAAAGCTAAGACTATGATCATGACACTCGTTATCCTCATTGCATGTTCAACTTATAGTGTTAATAGGCCGAACGGACGCGCTTACGCAGACACTGTCGCACCCACGCACGTACGCCTCTACACGGACCCGCCTGTTTGGTTTACTCATATGTTAGGCCAGATTTTTTTGATTTTTCGTTTTACGGGAGCGCCGTACCTAAATATTGCAAAAACCAAATAAGGAAAAGATTCAAACTCCTAACTTTATTTTTATTTTTCCGCCGCCCGTTTTTTGATCTCCGATAGAAAATAAAATTTAGTGCTTTTTTTAACTTATTGCTAATTCCACAACAACAACAAGTTATCGCACACAATTTCCAAGATGGCGGAAGCCGGCGCTTCTTGCTTATGATGTTAACTGAAATGTGTTTTATTGTTTTGTGATATCACATGCATATTATATGTGATGATGAAAATAAAACTTGAAACCTGCTTATTATCATCATCATCTAAACGATTGCAAGGAAAGTGGCCGCCTTTACAAAATTTTAAAGTGGATTTAGTTTGAAGACTGTTGTTCATAAAATCAGTGCGTTTGTCATTTTGTGATATTTATACCAAAGCATAAGATCTCTAAAATATGTCTGTGTGTAGACCTGTTTACACGGGGATACACTGAGAATTATAATTTGCTGTACATGTTCCGACTACAGAAAAAGACGAGAATGTGAAATTGGATTTAGCTTGTTTGTCTTAAGAAAATTAAGTTATACCAACATATCGCATACCATTTTAATGTGCATTGGCTCCTCTTTTCATGTCACTCATTTTAAAATGGATTGTTTGTATGTTGATTAAGAAACTGAAATAAATGGACTATACTGTGGAATCTGGTAAGTTTGAGTTACATACCTTGTTTCTTTTCTTGTATATCAAAGACATTAAATTTGCTCAGATGTGTTGTTTATCTCAATATATGTACCCACAATGATATTAATCAATATTTTAGACACAAACAATATGCCAGATGCCTTATGTTTTGCCGGTGCAGTTTCAGTGACTATAAAAAGCACGACAAAAGTATATATGCTCATATTAAAATCATGTATATATAATAATTTATGTGAAATTTTACTAATTTTTATTTAAAAATGCAGTGTTAAATACTGTGGAGTTACAGTTGAAGAATATATTTACATGTGGTGTGAATCAGTTGACTTGTGGCGTTTAGGGAGTAAAATGAATATCCAAAATTAATGTTGAAATAAGTTCCTTAAACATGCATTATGCACCAGGTTATGCACCAGTCAATTGTAACCACGGCCCCTAGGTCCAGGGGTATAAAGGGGATAACGAGAGAAATGAGCGGTTATTTACCTTCCAGGTGGCCCCGCAGTGCTGAGAGAATGCGGTGGTTTTGGTTTTGCGCCGAAAATAGTGGGGAATGGGCCTTACCTCAGGGTGCAGGGAATTGGCGTGGATTTGACCAGTAGACTGTCGTCTTTCTCTACGCAGGACAGGGTTTTACCAAGGATTAGCTTGACTGAAAGTCAAAGTCTCCGCTATTCTCAAGACCTGGGTTGGGGGAGGGGCTGGTTACAATTCAATGGTGCATGACTGAGGCAACTTGTGAAAACGACTTCTTGTTTTGACATTATTATACAGATCTATTATACAACAGGCAGTATGGAGTACGAAACAAGAGTGCACAACTTGAAAACATACATTCTTTAAATGTTTCCGAAAAAAATAAAAAAAAATAAACGAAAAATCCATCTTTTTTAAAAAAAAAAAATTCTCGACGCTCATTTTTCGACATCTTTTTCTTAATTTTATTCCCTCCTCATGGCGCTTAACTTTGAAAACTTTCCCGTAAAACGAAAAGTAAAAAACACTGGCCTTATTGCATAAAAAAAGTTTACATAGCGCATTTAAATACAAATACTTTTCCTCATAACTGCATACGATTTTAACTTTCTGCAATTATTAGCATCTTCAAACCAACATAATACACATTGATCATGAGCACGTTGGATTAACATCTCCAATTCAACTTTCGTAACATTTGTATTATGCTACATATATGTATGTCAAACTCATCTAATAAGCGTTTTACTTGTACGGACAGGTATAAATCTGAAGGTATTTTGATAAGGCGTATTGATGATCAAATAAAAATATTGTGCTGAATGTTTCTCCAAATAAAAGAATTAATACAAATGTCAAATGGTGAGCAATCTCGAGAGTACTCGGTACATCCTAAGATATTCGTACTAAATTAGTATCAAGATTGCTTGTTTATTGTTTTCATCTGGATGGGTTTATATTTTTATTACGTGAATATTTTGCATGTATGAGAAACGAAATATCACCCACATGACACTTTCAATAACAGATGTAGAGCCACAGTAAGAAAATACTAAAAATGCTTGTAAATAGTGTCCAAAGTATTTGGTCAAATCCGACCTTTGGGTAACATCTTTGCGACCTTTGGGAGACATTGAAAATTTTCACCAGAAGGTCATCTTCTTTCGACCAATAGTCATTGTGCGTTATGTGTATGCTTATTCAAGATTAATTTACGTCGTAAGTTAATTATTGATTTGCAAAACATTTATTATCTGAACAGTTTCAAAGGTCAAGTGATAATTTCAAAAGTTATTTTTTATATAATTACGACTTAATGATTATCCGTAATTGTTAATATAACAAAACATAGCTCCCAATTTAGTAGTACTTGTAATTTGCAGTCGATCATGAAATATAAATGGACTTCGTAGAAAACTTGGCGATACTAAATTTGTGAACATTATATGTGAATATGATATAGTAATTTTAACAGAGACATGCCTACCAGAAAAAACATGCTATAAATTTAGACATAATTTTTTTTCATTATGAGCCTTTCTTTGATACTTAATATAACAATACAAGAAAATATCGTCCCCTAGAATCAATCCTTACTCACTCTATCTTACTAATTCGATCTTGTACTAAGACGAAAAACAACATGTATAGTATACAAATGTTTAATTTGTTGTAAGCGTCATGGCCAATCAACTGTACATACACAAACATTTTCACATATTTCAACATATACGATCATAATAAACAACACATTTTCAATGAAATTATTCAAAAAGCATTGATATATCTATGTAACAACACAACTTTTGTAAAACATAAAGACAAAATTTTGTATATCATAATGTATACTGATTTCAAGAATATAATGATGAGTTCCGATGTTTGATATGAATGAACCCGTTAATTTTTTGAAATAAAAAACGTCGGACATGCTTGTACACGGCTTGATGACCATGCGCTGAATGAATCAATCAATATTGCACAGTAAACACGTGCTCGATAGAGCGCGAAATCATAGCGCCCCCAGGCGTATCGTTTCGGAACGATACAAGGGGAAACAATTTTCTCCTAATTCTTTTCAATCAAACGTAGAAAATTATATTTATAATGGGAGGTATCTTCAATTATTTTAAGGATAGTTTTAGAGAAAATATTACAATTATTGAAATACATAAAAATGTTGTTTTGTCGACTAAAATATGTTTAGGTGTCCTTTCAGCATTCGAATATTTATGTATATGCAGTCTATATTTACCATCAATTAATTCCACTATTTTAAAACAATTTTAAATATATTTATTCGATCTTATTGAACAGGGAATCGAAATATATAGCACTGCTGGCATAGTTGCATTAAATGGCTATTTTAACGGCCGCATGGCGGATGAAATTGACTTCTTAAATTTTGTTAATTATATACACAACGAGCAATGTGAAAAAATGTTGACAAATATTATTTTTACACCAATCGTGTATAACATGGAATAAACAAAATATTACATGCAATAAAATGAATACAGTTTCGTGAAGTCAAACGGCATTAATCTTAAAAATATATACGAATACTTATGCCTATGGTGTCTTACTAAATGAAGCCAAATGTATAATTACAGGCAATCGCACATTAAGATCAACACAGTATAGAGATACTGGTTTTATTTAACATAATTTTGTATCATGATAGTAAGCACATAATTATATTACATTCAGTAGTCAGTAAATCATTTCAAAGTTTTGAAGAAACCATTGATAACCTGTAAGAAATCTAGGATGAAACTAAATAACTTAATATATGTTTTATCGACTATGGTACCAAACATACTTTTGTGTTAAAGAGATGAGCAGCATTGAACGTTAACGCCTGATCGGATTTCATCAATCACTAGTTGATTGATAGTCAACAATTATTATTATTATTAGTAGTAGTAGTAGTAGAAGTAGTAGTAGTAGTAGTAGTAGTAGTAGTAGTAGTAGTAGTAGTAGTAGTAGTAGTAGTAGTAGTAGTAGTAGTATACCTGATTTATATAGCACTCTTGTCATATGTCAATATACGTTCAAATGTGTTTTACAATACATATACACAAAATATCAAAACAAACAATTAGGCTACAAATTAATTTAGCTAAGTCTAGCTAATGCAGAACTAGCTTTAAGACCGACCGCCTGGTAGTGTTCTTGATTTGTATATAAGTTGGCTGAAATTTTATCATCAAAGGAATCAAAATAATGGTAAACAACAAAAAATGTTGCGTTTCTTAAAACATTGTTTTGAAATCCGTATATTTCAGTTCCAACGTGACACGTCTTCACTGTTTAATATATGAGTCTTACTTAGTTTACATTGATTTCGAAAACTGTTAATTTACTTATCAGTAAACTTTCTTCACAATGGACCATTCAACACTGGTTCAGCAAAACGTCGTGGACTATAAGTTTTGGTATTTCAAGCTCCTTGAATATATACTAAATATATGACAAAATATACTTTAGTTTTCCATTGCAAAAAGACTGCAAACAGTTGCACACTTGGTGTTTTATTATTCGTTTTTCTTTATCTCAATCAATATACATTTTTAAAGATTGACTTTTTGAAATTTTACTATGATTTTAGGCTATTATTTCTGCTCAATATACAACATCCGTTCCTGAATGACAATACGTTTTGTATGAGGAACATATTAATTAACTTATATTTAATTTTAAGCATCATCTGATACGAGTAGTATATATAAAATTGGTTCTGCCATAATGAGCTCAACTTGTGCAGTTCTAAAAAATAGATATAACGTCACACTGATACTTGATTTTGTTGTATATGCAGTCCAGTGTGACCGCAAAATCAGAATTATCAATACTATCGGTCAATAACGCAGCTTTCCCGGCTACTTCTAGCAGCACATAACAAACAAACAAAACGCAAGTCAATTAGTCCAATAAAACATTTTCAATTAAACAGATCAATCATTTATAAGAAATATGAATGCCCGCGTGTATCACACGCTCGCACACGCGCACATGCACACTCATAGATTACACCATTTTGTATCGATCCATCGATACCATCATGTTATCACATAAAATGTTTATAAACTATTTACAGTAAATTAAGGAACACATACAATGTATTTAAGACAGTATATCGGTCAATTAAAACAACTATAATATCGTAAATACAATTAAAGGTTATCTGTTAATATGTATCTAACAGAATTTACACAAAAAATCCATTTTTTTTCATTTGCATCTGATGTTGTAAAGCAATTCTTACATGTTTTTAGATTTATGTTTATCTATTCGTAAAAGTTCTAAACGTTTATTCTACAAGCACGTGTTTTTTCTATTGTTTTGTATGCCTAAAATGAGCGATATCTTCTTCGTTTAGAGACGATGTCCTATGCTGCAGTATAAGGTATAGTAATGATTTCTCAAAAATAGCTAGTGTGACGATTTAGTAAGGATTTATATTCAAATGCAGCTGTTTGATACTACCAATGGTTTATATATTGAATCCGTTTTATTTTTTCAAACAATTCTTATTCGCGTTTTAAAGCTGTTATTTCACAGATTGAACGTTGTGACAACTGTTTTAGAACGAACCAAAGTATGTGAAAATGCATGTAAACAAGGCATATAAGAATTCAGACAGAAATTGGTTCAAGATTTATTTATTTTTATTTTAGTTCGAAATATGGTGTTTTATGCATTTGTTGTAAACAGTTAGTAACACTTTTAGCTTTAAATACAAATTTAAGAACGGAACTATGAAAATCTGCGGTCTTTTATCAGCAGTCTTTTATCGCTGGTTTGCAGATATTTAGTACTACGAAATAGCTGCTCATTTCTGTACAAAAAATAAAAAAAGGTTGTAAAAAACGTTAAATCTGTGCTGCTAAGCAATATACTTGTTTGGACCTGTTAGATAAAGTCTAGTTATTTTCTTCACACGTGATAGCTTTTATTTCCGATACGCACCACTCGGATATGCTGTGCAAGAATAGTTTCTTCGTACATTTATTTTTTGTGCATTTACGTTAATGATTATGATAAGGTAAGACATAATCCATATACAAGACAATCAGATTTTGTATTTCAAAGGGAATGCCTATGATGTATATATATTTTTTATATATATAACATGAGGTGTCCCAGAATGGACCCTTGGTCAACTAAAGAGTTTATAAATTTTCCTGAATATGAAATATCAATTTGATGAATGTCGTTCAAAAACAAAATCAATGATTAAAGGGATTATAGCTAAAATTCTATAATTTTAATTGATGTTTAAGAGTTTCGTGATTAAGAGTTTCAAGAGTTTATTGGCAAATCGGCATGCTTGCCTTTGACCATTTACAAACTATCTAATTATGACCAAGACACAAAAGTATATTGATTTATAAAGCAATTATGTGATAACATTACATATATATTCAGTGATCAACAAAATCAATTTATTGGCGTATGATATTTTTCCTGCGATAATTTGAATGGATTATCGGATTTGTTTTGGTCATGTAATTAGACATTTGGATTGCATTTATTCTCATCCATCAAAGGTTTAACAATTAAAATCTAACGCATAAAACCATCACTCTGTTCTAATAGATAAGGTTGTTTTAAGCTTATTAAGAATTTTTCGTTCTCAAGGGGATACGCATGTTCTGCAAAGTAGATAAACAAATATTTGCTATTGATATATGCAGTGTAAACAGTAACTTCGCCATATCTCCTCAATCCTTAGATGCTGGTACAAATAGGTTTACACATAACATGTCGTTTTCTGCTTCAAGTTTCCTGCCCAACATTTAAAATTTAAGAGAAGTCATCTATCAATGGTTGATTTAAAGAGTAAATTTCAGATCATGATATACAATTGGTTTAATGTTTTATTTGTATTGATTAACATTTATATTGATGCATTGATTACATTTTAGAATAACATCAAAATGACGAATCTACTATGAGTTCATATATTAAAGTAAGGTACATGTTTTCCATAACAACAATACGTTTTCTTCATGTCTAGATAAAAATGCTCTGGGTTACTTCTAGATAAAAATTTCAGACGAAACACTTTAAATAAATATAACCCGAAGAAACGTCTTGTAATCAATTATTCCGACATAAAAGCGGAAATATGTTAAGCAAATATAACCTATTGTTCAAATGGACGGCAAAAATCATAAAATACGTCGAAATGTGTTATCATGTACTGATAAACCAAAATCAGTTCAGGGTTAAACCTCCCCACCAAAAACAAACATTTTAATCTGATGGTGTATGGTTTACAAGCGGCATATCTAACTAGTTTTCCCAAATCCTCAAGATCAAATATTGTATCCCAAAATAATAGTTCAACATGTAAATGTTCATTCGAAGACAATAAACGTAGTTACTCATACTTAATACGTAATACACGTACATCTGCAATAACCTGAGTCGACTATACTTAAAAAACAGTTATAATCAATATCTTCTTTCAATCAACTTGAGTGCTTAGTTGCTAAATTCAAATTCATTCTTCGATATCAGTAATGACTAATGTGTATCGCATGACATTGAGCATCTACAGAAACTTTTATAAAATGCAGTCAACTTATAAATCACTGTAACTGAGGTTCACTCCATGTGTGAGCGACATGAACCTTATATAGGCCCTATTTTAACCAACGAAGGATAACGGATAAAAATAAAAAAAAACAATAAATAACGCAGCTTAAAACAAATAACTATGCGGGTTACGTCGAAATATAACATATATCCAAGGTAATAATAAATAATATTACCGTAACAGCAAATTAGGAAATATTTCATTTCATGAAGGCTGATGAATGGTGAATTACTTAACATTCGTTATTAATATAATATAGTAGTATATGTTATGAATAATATGGTTCATAATACTAGAACGATGTGGTTTGACTTTTTAAGACCGGATACTGGTACGAAGGGGACAACTTGAACTACCATCTTATATCAGCAAACAAGGGCCAGCTTAGAGAACCACGTATTTTTCTATTATAAGCCAGTTTGTTGACACTGGATGGGTTTCATGCTATTATAAAGACGCGATGTGGCACCCGAAGACCGTACAAAGGCACGTAGCGGAAATCTAGTGCTCAAACCTGATCCCAACCAATGAAGGCGCTTTGGGTAGATTTACTATTTGAATAAAAATACATAAATGGTCTTGTACCGCAGATGTTTCTATACCAGTGTGGGGAATTTTGTTGGGAGCTTAAACTACTAGATAGAGGTGATGTTGACGCCCGTAAAACGTTAGCTGGTATTTACCAGTCAGAGATTTTAGGGTTTGTGCATATGCTAACATGTATAAAAGCCTCTAACACTTAATATTGATGGCCACTATTATGATGAAATATAAAGAAAAGTACGTTATATTAAATTATAACTTAAGTACACCGCGTAATTTTGACGTCTTATGATTACGCTCTGCTAATCTTGGTTCCCGTCTTTATTTTAGAAAACGTAAACATTGTATTGTAGATCACATTTTGTGAATTTGAGAATCATTTCAGTGCGCAAACTTTGTCATTTTTAAAGTGCTTAAG
The DNA here is from genome assembly GCF_026914265.1 of Mya arenaria. Classification (NCBI taxonomy): domain Eukaryota; kingdom Metazoa; phylum Mollusca; class Bivalvia; order Myida; family Myidae; genus Mya; species Mya arenaria. The sequence continues at coordinate 41,436,932 of NC_069126.1, forward strand.
GACTAGTTTAAAAATGTTTATCATTATCAACCCATCCTGTGGTTCATGCGTTAATCGCACTGGTGTCACAGTAGGGGCCATTTTCTGTGTACTCGTGTATCGTGTTCAGAGCCATTTAGAGTAGACGCTTTGCTATTAGAAATTGGCATTGTCTTACTGACACATTTAAACAATGTGCTTAGCCAATGTATTTATTAATTAAACCGACTGGAAATAATAATTATTTTTAAATAGTTATATGACATGTATTTAAATCCATTTTGATTGAATGGTCACCATTGTTCTATCCAAATTGTGACGCATTCCGGTTAAATTCTATAAACGGACTATCTACATAATTATTTTCCTTATTTAAAGGCATTATGATACAATCACCATTTGAAAGCAACATAAACTAAAAGACAAGATGTATTGGTGCATTTCTATAGCTTCACAGCTCGCCACCTAGATCGGAGATAAAATAAGCTAAACAAGCGCCTTGGCAATAGTGCATAGTCAAGAGAAGTCATAATTAAGGTTTATATCACGGAATATCAATAGTCTTTCAATAACAAAAGTAATATAACAGCCTTTTAGACATTATTTATAAGTTTGATATCATATTTTCAACAGACACATTGACTTCTAAACATACTTATATTTTTATTTAAGCATTTAAATTGAAATAAGCGGTGGCATACCAATGTCTTTGTTATACTTCGTTTTTACCCTAAAAACAACAACACAAATGTGCAATACCAGACGAGTTGTTTATTAGATCATGACGTGAAGCTAGGTTGAGTAAGTATAAAACGAGCACATGTATTTATGTAGATCACAACACAATGAAATTCACTGGCAAAGTCCTATGCAGTGCAACCGACCGGCCAGGCAAAACCAGAGACGGTTAACTCTGGAAACCTGTGTTCGTTTGCCAAGTATCGATCCACAACGTATGAATGTCGAACCTCATTCATTTGTCTTGTTTCAAATATGGATATAAAACAGTGAAACAAAATCACTAAAAATATTGAAGTAAAAATTTAGGTTACGAAGTGAACTGAGTGAAGTCGACTGGTAGAATAACTCTTCACGCTAATATACCAATATAGCACGAAATCCTCGTGCAAGACTGACCACTACTGCATTCAAATACTAGCATTTCGCCAAGACAAATATTTCACGCTATACTAACGAAGCGCGTGAAATGAATATTATCATCACAAATCATTAAGCAAATATTTTGAAATTGCTGAGAAAAACCGATAAAGTGACTGTGAACTATTACGATATGATCAATTTGATTGTTTTCGGTTTTGAAAAGGATTACCAACTTAATAAATGTTTGGTTACAGCGGATTTTTATGGCAGTAGCTCTAAATCATAGATTACCTAACATTCGACGGGTAATCAGCTGTCAGATTGTGCTTACATTCCACCACGTGATTCAAAAGATTACATGCTCTCGAAACTTCTTTAGCTTAACAGGCTTAATTAGCTTATTTCAATTAGGCAATGTAAATACCTTAGTCGGGTTTTGATTAATGAAAAACAGTTTATTGGGATTATCATAATGATAATTCCTATCTAAAGCATAAAAACTCATAAATAAGTAAATATTACGCAAATTATTGAAAGACAAAAATAGTGAGCTTAGCTTAATCCTCTTATAAGGGACTTAATAAGCTTCGAGAAATTGGGGCCTGGTAAACGCTTCATCGAGTTATGTCAATCCAAATTTGATATTTTTGTTAAACGTCGATTGCACACCGATCAGGTATGGGCGAATATACATTTTTTAAAAGAATCAATCAGGCGTTTTGGATTATTAAATACTTCAGCTTCAAAATATATTTTCTGTTTCAGACTTTCAAATACAAGATCTAAACGAATTTTCGAATCAATCATGAATCGTTTTCGCTTGTAATAAGCAGGTAGGAAAAAATAATGCCAAAAATAATAGTAAGTGTAATAATATCAATAATGATAATAAAATTAAATGGAATCCATCCAGAATTGAGGAACTTAAAAGTCATTCGTCATTCAAATATAACCAATTGTCTTGATTTGTAGAACAATTAGATTCTAATTAAACATTAATGGTTCAACGATTTCGTTCATACAGATAATTCAATATTCGTCTTTGTGTCCGTCTGCCAATAAAAAAAGAAACAACTTCTAGAAAATCATTTCCCAAAAAGCCGTGCGAGCCTGAGCAAATCAAACCCTAACGATATTTAGAAATAAAATAAAAACGAATATTAAAAAAGTCAACCAAAATCTGAGAATCAAAATGCGTCGGAGTTATATGATCATTACAAAACACTATATAGTACTTCTGATTATACTTACAACTCAAAATTAAGATAAACATTTGCGATGAGAATCATGATAAAATGGTAATATTGGCAGATTAATGAAGCTGTAATGCTGAAATCTATAAAACCATTTTCACAGATATATCACCGTTTCTATTGAAACTATTAAATCGTATCTTTACCACAGGAGAATATCCCAGATCCTTTTAGGGGGGATTATTAGTACCTGCATTTAAAGGGGACAATGAAGACGAGCCAAAGAACTATAGAGTTATAACTCTCATTGGTATTTTTCGAACTTTAATTCTCAAATATTTCTTAAAAAATTGATGTGGAGCAGTCTTAATAAAAATATTTAAAATCAATTTCAAAAAGGCAAGTCTACGATTTAATGATATTTTACATTCAATTATGATTGTGATCGAAATAATAAGACAAAGAATAATTGACATATATGGAATGCAGATATTAATGAATCGAACAGACTAGAAACATATCGCTGGTGTAAAAATGAACTCAAGCATGAAATAACTAGACAGTATGCACATGAATAAATATAGAACGGTCGTTACAACATTTCCTCACATGACCTTTTAATCGAAACAGGAAGGCATCATCTCTTTCCAAGAAAATATAGAATATGTAGCTTTTGTAATATGAATGCAATCGAGATGAATATCATTTTGTATGTCAAAAACATCATAATCTACGAAATCATTTCTGTAAACCATATTTTTGCTTTTGGCCAACAAAACAAAATGTATTACCCTTTTCCTCAGACAGCGGAAAAAACTATGCCAAGTTAGCATCTTTGTAACGATCGAGAACATTAAGTTAAGAATTTGATACTTTGATGTATAGTATATTTCTCTATTGATAGAAAAAATCAGAACAGAAAGTTTATTTTTGACTTAAACATAAAAAGCTCATCGTCATTTTATATGAATACAAAACAGAAATATAGAAAACACACATAAACAATCAAACTATATATAGTTTCATGTAAAACACGTTTTAAACGATTTTTTTTATCTTTGACAGAATTTTTAGAAATTACTCAGAAATCGAAAGAATAAAAGAGTAAAAGAATATATCAACCAAGTTACACACAATTCAGTGTGCATGATGGTTGAAATGATATCACGATGATTTGTTTCATATGTTTTTGCATTTTGTCTTTGAACGTTATATATCATTGAACAGAACAGAACATTTATTGTTAACTTTAACATTTACAGTTTATCGTTGTTACAATAACATAACACATGGCATGGCAATAGTTGATAAATGCGAGAGTGTATTAGACATATATACATATATAAACTATCAATGATATCAACATGTTAAAAGTTAAGCATTATCATTCAAAGCAGTATATCGTAGCTTAAAAGTATGTTTGCAATATAAAGCTAGTTTTCGTATAGACATGCAGCATTTTTCGAGTTTAGTAATTGAATGAATTTAAACATGCTTGGTCTTGCATAATAAAATTTAGTTATGTATTTTTCCTATTGTCATTACATTTCGGACAATTCAAAACAAAGTGATATTCATCTTCGATATCATTATGAACACATAAAACACATTTACGTTGATTTCTTTCAATATTAACATATCTGCCTGTTTCAGCATTTAACACTATTGAACTTAATGAGTTTATATCATGTTTCCAATGTCCAATAAATGAGGTGATTAATCTTCTTCTAAAAAAAGAATAAAATAATCAATATTAATCGACTCCGGATATAACCATACTTCATTGAATCCTGCATTTTGTAATACAGTGCGTACATAAGAACACCAATTGTTTGAATTTGCGTTATTTTCCGCATCGTATCGAAGGCTTTGCAATGTATTGTATAAAATGCAATTGTCTGTTTTAAATTGATACAGTTTATGAACATATTTTACAATTCGTACAGGTCTAGTAACATACAGAGGGTGCCGTTCTAGTTCACCATATATTGCTACTGGTGCTTATTTTTACACTATTTAATGCTGAATAAATGTTATGTAAAAAAAAGGAACACAGGACAATTGAAAGAAAGATCAATACCCAGAAGTTATTCACACGAGTTTCGGGCCGGGGATCATTTGTCACTAAAAGAAGGTTTGAAATAGGTCTTGAGACATTACAATGATATTAAATAACACATGCTTGTTTTGTAGCGTTCATTAAATGAATGCCTCATTGTAATGTTTTATGATTAAATCAAATGTATAAGGCCTACATTAACGGAAACCATATCAATTTTCAGAATCAAAAACAAAAACGTGTGCAGAAATGACATTAATATCGCTTAAGGGTTTTATTTTAAATGATGTCTATATTTATAAAAATACCATAGGCCCTAAGTATCTAAAATATAACATCAAATTCACTTTAGCAATTGAAAAAAAAATCATACTAATAACTTGCTTATAATTCCTCTCCAAACGTATACGCAAATGCATTTGTAGTATGTGACTGTGTATTTGTTTATCAGATAAAACCATTAATCCCCGTGGGTGTTTACAAAGGCCACGCGTCCAGTACATTTTTCGATACAGGGTGCTTATCTCTGTAGCGGATTCGGATCGTTGATTGGTCGGTCTTGTTAGTTTGACTCCGCCTACCGTCTTGTGATGGGTATTTTAAGTCAGCTTGGTTTTGGCGTTTATTACTCAAATCCCTCGCATTGTTTATATTTAAAGACGTTATAATGACACAAATTAATGGCTAGGTTCGTTAAAATCAAATAATGGAAGGTTTGCAGTTTTTCAAGAGTATTTTGATGTTTTCGTTAAAAAATGATTCTTATTGTTTTCTGACCGGAAACGTTTAGAAGTATGATTCAAATTATTAATTGAAAAAAGCACTGCAATGCATATGATTAAAACGAACAACATACAATCAGTCTTATTTTCCATTTTTACATGTTTATCTGTTGCTGTTTTATCACAAACGGTGTATCTCCAACCTATATGTATCAGGTGCCTTAATATACGGAAATATTGCTTCTGTTTTCTTATTTCATTTTATTTATTTCTGTAATATTTAAGGTTCATGTGTTAAATGATATATATCAAACATTCTAACTTTCATAGCAACCATCCTGCACACTGATTTGTGTGTAACGTAGTTGATGTTTTTCATTTTCTTTCCATTTTTGAGAAATTTCTAAAAAATCAGTTGTTGATACAAAAATCATTCAAAACGATGTCTAATGTAAATATATAAGTTTTGATTGCTTGTGTTGTGTGGCGAGGGGTGTGCGCGCGTTTGTGCGTTCGTGCGTGAGTGTGTGTGTGTGCGAGCGCGCGTGCGTGCTTGTTCTTGTGTACGTGCGTACGTGCATGCGTGCGTGTTTTTTTATATTTTTGTTTTATATTTGTGTAATGTGATGATAACCCGTTATGCTTAAGTCACAAAAATCTGTTTTGTTCATAACTGTTCCAACAGCCAAAACATCTAGCTCTAAGACAGAAAATCACACAAATTTTCAAAACGTTTGACTGTCTCGTTTTATTTTTTTTTCAAAACTTTACATCGGCACCAAAGTACTATTGATATAAATTGAATCTTATACAGTCTGTATTCATTAAATCTTTATTTTGCATGTACTTTAAAGGTACTTTTGTTATAATCTGTTCGTCATAATCTTGTTCTTCTTTCGCCATGGCTGTTTTCAAACTCTATTGTTTTAATATTTGTATATAATTTAAATTATATTGATTTGCATATTAAATTTACCTGATATTTGTTTTCAGAAAAACATTCACATCAAAGAAATCATAAATTGAAGAAAAATAGAGATAAACTGCGGAAAACTGGAATTACTGTTAGCTGTCACACTAGGCATTATATAAAGTTGTAAGAATTCATCATTAAATATGTGATACGTGCATTTGGTTTAAACACTCAGTATTTATTTCAAAATAACATTATAATGATCTACACATTTGTAGCATATACAATATAAAATGTTTGTCGGAGATAGTGATACATGGAAGCATTTGATCTGATCACTTTAAAGTATGTTTTCGAGAAATGATGATGAATGGTTCGAGCTTAACAAATACCAGGTTTAGTGTTTGGAAAAAAAACTAGAAGTTGAATTTCTGAAAGTGAAAAGTATTAAAGTTCACTGTAATTCTTTTAAAATATCAGTGTTTGCAGGATCAATACGTTTTGATAATTGACAATGCAGTTTTCTGATATCCATCGATTATGAATGAACAGTTCCAAGGTTCACAGACTTTTCATTAGCACAATACTTGACTTGCTCGTACTGCTGTTCTTGTTTATTTAATGTGTCGATTGAAATGTAATTTATTTTAGACTGATCGTATTTCAGATATTCAAGATATGTGCACAACAACCTTATCTCAGTATTAAAATACGTAATAAGATTTACAACTATGTTTTACTTAATCCATCTTCTTTAAAATTTATTGTTAGTGTTGTCTTAAAACAACTTCATTTTAATGTGATTTAAATTTCTCGTTTAACCAAAAAATATATTGGTTTAGTCTTCGATATTTCTATAATTACTCATTATTGAAAACTAAGTTTACAATCATGATACTTGTAAGATCATCAGCAATATCATTAAAAACCATGTTATTTTATTTAAATGTCCACCACAGACCACCGCTAAGAAAAACTTTTGGAAAATTGGAGATCAGGTGTAAATGCGAAGAACTGGATATATTAGAATTGAATGGGTATAGTGTTCATACAAAAATGCTAGAATTTTGATTTAAGCAATTAAAATTCGCGCATAAAATATGTTTACGATTCTAAGAACGCTCGCGAAAAAGTATGTTACTATGCGTTCTGGATAAGCATTTTTTTTAAAAAACAAACTCTTAATTTCGGGATAATATCGGAATCAGAACTTAAGAATTATATATCTTCTATAGCGAAAAAGCCCCGAAAAGCGAAAAGGGTTTGAATAGTGTTGAATACATGTATAAGAACAAATTTGACATAATTATCTCATTGATAAAAACGTGCACGATGATTAACAAATCGCCCACTGTATTAGTTTAATAGAATGAGACTTTTTAGTGTCTAAATGTTGGTTTGAATTCTGGTTTTTATTTATATATTGATGGATTATCTTTTTAAAGTGTAAAACTTGTTGTTCTAGTTCATTTGTAGATAACAATAACGTGTACATAATTACATCTTAATTACTAGTATTACGTTGCAAGATATACACAGTTTGCAAGTTAATTTAGCGTACATACTTGATAACAATTCATTAAATATTTAAATTCATGTAAAATTGTAATGTTGGCCAAGAACAATAATATCTTGGTAAACATGAAGATCTCAGATATCTATTATATGGACACACTAGTAGAACATGATATTCTGTTTCGACAGTACATATATATTTTACGTTGTTCACAGTCTTTCTGCTCTATCGATGCCTCTCTTACTACCTTAATCAAGTTTATGTTAAGAACACCTGAATCGTGAATATGTTATTCTATGTTTGATTATATGAATATAGTTAAGATTGGGTCTACAACACTTATTTTCATAAGTACATACGTTTCTAGCTTTTTACTATTATTAACATCTTGAAACCAACAAAGTACGCATTGATCATAAACACGTTGGATTAATATCTCCAATTCAACTTTCGTAACATTTGCATTATGTTACATGTATGTATGTCCAAACTCATCTAATGTGCGTTTTAATGGTAATGTCAGTACAGGTATAAATCTGATTGTGTTTTGATCAGGCGTCTTCAGATAAAATTATTGCGCTGAAGTTTTCTCCAAATGGAAGAATTAATACAACTGTCAAATGTTGGGCAATCTTGAGAGGACTCGGTTCAAACCAAGCTATTCGCACGTATTCCTACTAATTTAGCTTCAAGATTAGTTGTTTATGTTTTCTATGAATGGGTTTATATAATTTTATTGAGTAAATAAATTTCAAATATAATCAATTTTTTTCATATTATCAAATTTGTCATATTGTGAACTGTACGATATGCACACGGTAATAATTACTCTTGAGGAGATAACGTAGCAAACAACAAACGAAGTTAACAAGTCTTTCTTTAACGTATAAATATACACATACAATACGCAAAACCGCTTGGCTCAATGTTCGCGAGGCTCGAAGTATTATGGCCAGTCCCTGATATATTGAGCCAACGGGTTTCGATTGTATAGATAATTGAAAACGTCTTATTTGGTACGCGTCAAAGATATTTAACTTCAAGTACCATGTAATTCATATTTGTTTGTTACAATAAACGATGCCTTATTTTACAGTCTTAAGTAAAGAATTAATGAGGTGTGATGTCTAGGAAATTAAAAAAGCAAAAATCAATTTCCGTCCGAATAATAACGCGTGTAGCCACTTAATCAGAACGTTGGTTAAAAAAAACAAACTCAAATATACTTATCAAATAACAACTGGGGTAATAAAACATGTAACATAAAAAAACGTTAGCAGTAATATATTATTATTATTAAACGCGCATTGACTATTAGCGAGAAGAAGAAATGACCTTCTGGTGAAAATTTTCAATGTCTCCCAAAGGTCGCAACGATGTTACCCAAAGGTTGTATTTGTCAAAATACTTTTGAAATTATTTACAAGCATTTTTTGAGTATATCCTTAATGTTGTTCTACATTTGTTAATGAAAATGTCATGCCAACGGTCTTCGACTGTATAGATAATTAAAAACGTCTTATTTGGTACGCGTCTAAAAAAATAATTCGAAGTTCATTTAAACCACACTATAAATTTGGACATAGGAAATGTTCCCATTGAGTATTTATGTGTTACTAAAAATAAAAGGAAAGATCGTTATAGTGGATGTATCTCCATTTATTTTAAGGATAGGGTTTAAGATAATATTACGATCACTAAAAGGTAAAACTAAACAGGAAATCGAAATATATAGCACTGATTATATACTTGCATTAAATTGCGATTTAAACGGCCGCATGGCGGATAAAATTGGCTTCTTAAGTTTTCATAATAATATAGACAACGAGCAGTTTGAACACATGTTGACAAATGTTCCTAACATAATAAGTAAAGATAAATGTTTAGACAACCACGGAAAAAGTAACTAGTAAGGATAGTAAAATAAGCGACTTTACTTGCCATAATACTAACGGAAATAACCCGGTAGATTATTTTATCATTAACTATCGATACTTCTCTCTTTTGAGCAACTTTGAAATATTTTCTTCCACACAATTCTATGACCACTCGGCAATAACAATATGTTTATAAGGTATTTGTTTACAAACAGGAGTTCAATTACTTGATCAATTGGATATCCGTAGTATACACATTGCGTGGGAGAACGTAATCCATTCTTAAATTTACTACTGTCGCACAGTAACGATTAACCGCGTTGTGTGACAATATTTAAAATACAAGCATCGATGATTCAGTTAATTCATTTACTGAAATATTGCAAATTGTGCTAAAACACAATGAATAAAGATAGAAATACGGTAAATGATTGTAATAATAATAATAATAATAATAATAATAATAATAATAATAATAATAATGATAATAATAATAATAATAATAATAATAATAATAATAATAATAATAATAATAATAATAATAATGATAATAATAATAATAATAACAATAATAATAATAATAATAATAATAATAATAATAATAACATAGAATGAGGGTGTAGAATTGCTAACATGGCAATAAAACAACAAAACAGTTTGGAAAAAATTGAAAACTCAGTGCAAGAAATGTATACCCAGCTCAGAAGGCTTATCTAATAATAGATGAGTTATATAAGCATTTTAAAAGCCTTTTGGTGCTGCGAATAATGAAAAAGAATTCAATGTGCCTTTTAAGGCATATGAGTCGCTAGATGGGATACTATCGGAATCAGAACATAAGAATTATATATCTTCTATAGCGAAAAAGCCCCGGCAACAATATTTTAATGTTTTTTTTTTAAGAATTCATTTGCAATGAGTTCCGCTAAATTTGCTCAAATTGTAAAACATAATGTTAAATAACACAGAATACCCGGAGTCATTGAGAGAGGGTAATAATAACACCAATATATAATTGAACGCGTGGTGACGCGAGTAAATATAAAAATTATAGAGGCATATCGTTAAGCAATATATTAGATAAGGTGTAAAAATTGCAACCCAAACTTAAGTGCAATCGGAAGTGACAAAATGATGAATATGATAGGTTTTCATGTCGGCAGATCGGCCACTGATGCCAATTAATAAATATTCGATAACAGTCGAAACTCGGTGTCTCGGTATCGCAAGGTTCGATATCCTCGTTGGCTCGAACAAGATTTAAAGCTTTTGTTTGTTCAATATGTTCATATAAAATTCGATCGGTTAGTTGGTATTTTGAGGTTAAATATTTCTCAACGCTCAATGTCATTTTGCGGTCTCTAGTAAACATTTAACATTTTGATTTGTTTGTATTACTCGATGTCAGTTTTTACACCTTGATTTATTTGCATAGCTAAGCCGAGGCGCTGATCGATTATATTTGCTTGATTGGTATTATAATCATTATCAGATTCAAATGGATTAACAGTTTGAGAAAACAGGCTTTTACTTTAATTTCGGTCTTTAACTGGCACGAATACAGACGTTCAAAGTATGTCAGAGTCAAGTTTTAGTTTGATTAGCACAAACATAAAAATGTCATTGCTATTATACATAATACAATTTAATGACGGTGAATATGTAATTATATACAAACACAAATGTCAGATTTATGATGTATCATTATGTTTTTATAATAATATAGACAACGAGCAGTTCGAACACATGTTGACAAATGTTCCTAACATAATAAGTAAAGATAAATGTTTAGACAACCACGGAAAAAAATTACTAGTAAGGATAGTAAAATAAGCGACTTTACTTGCCATACTATTAACGGAAATAAACCGGTAGATTATTTTATCATTAACTATCGATATTTCTCTCTTTTGAGCAACTTTAAAATACTTCCTTCCACACAATTCTATGACCATTCGGTAATAACAATATGTTTATAAGGCATTTGTTTACAAACAGGAGTTCAATTACTTGATCAATTGGATATCCGCAGTAAACACATTGCGTGGGAGAACGTAATCCATTCTTAAATTTACTACAGTCGCACAGTAACGATTAACCGCGTTGTGTGACAATATTTATAATACAAACATATTGACTCATTTAATTTATTTACTGAAATATTGCAAATTGTGCTAAAACACAATGAATAAAGATAGAAATACGGTAAATGATTGTAATAATAATAATAATTATTATAACATAGAATGAGGGTGTAGAATTGCTAACATGGCAATAAAACAACAAAACAGTTTGGGAAAAATTGAAAACTCAGAAAAGAAAAGTATACCCAGCTCAGAAGGCTTATCTATAGATGAGTTGTATAAGCATTTTAAAAACCTTTTGGTGTTGCGAATAATGAAAAAGAATTAAACGTGCCCTTTAAGGCATATGAGTCGCTAGATGGGATACTATCGGAATCATAACTTAAGAATTATATATCTTTTATAGCGAAAAAGCCCCGGCAACAATATATGTTAATGGCGTTTTTTTTAAGAATTCATTTGCAATGAGTTCCGCCAAATTTGCTCTAATTGTTAAACATAATGTTAAATAACGCAGAATACCCGGAGTCATTGAGAGAGGGTCATAATAACACCAATTTATAACTGAAGACGTGGTGAAGCGGGTAAATATAAAAAAAATATAGAGGCATAGCGTTAAGCAATATATTAAATAAGGTGTAAAAATTGCAACCCAAACTTAAGTGCAATCGGAAGTGACAAAATGATAGGTTTTCATGTCGGCAGATCGGCCACTGATGCCAATGAATTAATATTCGATTACAGTCGAAACTCGGTGTCTCGGTATCGCAAGGTTCGATATCCTCGTTGGCTCGAACAAGATTTAAAGTTTTTGTTATTTCAATATGTTCATATAAAATTCGATCGGTTAGCTTGATATTTTGAGGTTAAATACTTCTCAACGCTTGATGTCATATTGCGGTCTTTAGTAAAGATTTAGCCTTTTGTTTTGTTTGTTTTACTCGATGTCAATTTTCACACCTTGATTTGTTTGCTTTGCTAAGCACTGTATATATACTTTTAATTTTTTCAATTCGCTTGATTGGTATTATAATCATTATCAGATTCAAATGGTTTAACAGTTTGAGCAAATATGCTTTCACTTTAATTGGCACGAATACAGAGGTCAAAAGTATGTCAAAGTCAAGTTTCAGTTTTATTATCATAAACATAAAAATGTCATTGCTATTATTCATAATATAATTTAAAGACGGTGAACAAGTCATTTTTATACACACACAAATGTACCTATTAATAATGAAAAAACTATTTAAAAAACTAACTAGAATAATCTTATTTATCCCTAACTTCCCCATTTACACAATCATAATTTATGTTCTGTAAATAACATGCCTGACGAAATTATATGGTTTGAATATTGTTGAATATAAGAACAACTTTGACATAAATATCGCATTGAAAAGAACGTGCACGAGGATTTCGTGTTTGACATATCGCTAACTGTGTATGTTTAATAGAATGAGACTTTTTAGTGTCTAAATGTTGGTTTTAATTCTGGTTTTGATTTATATATTGATGTATTATCTTTTTAAATGGTAACACTTTACCTTGTTGTTCTAGTTCATTGGTAGAAAACAATAACGTGTACATATATACAACTTAATTATAACGTTGGTCACATGCTAGATATATACATTTTGCTAGTTTATTTAGCGTACCTACTTAATAACTATTCATTAAATATCAAAATCCATGTAAAGTTGTAAAGTTGGCCAAGACCAATAATTTCTTGGTAAACATGAAGATCTCAGATATCTATAATATGGACACACTACTAGTAGAAAATGAAAATCTGTTTCGACAGTACGCATATTTTATTTTGTGCACATTCTCTCTCCACTAATCGATGCCTCTGAAACTACCTTAATCAAGTTTATAAGTTTATGTTAAGAAAACGTGAATGGTCAAAATGCTATTCTATGTTTCATTATATTAATTGTTAAGATTGGGTTCACATACAACACTTTTCTTCATAAGAATTCCTACTAAATAAGTATTAAGTTTGCTTGTTTATTGATTTTCTATGGATTGGTTTATATTTGTATTGCTGAAATAAATTGAAGAAAAAGGCAAATTATTTCATATTATCAAATGTGTAATGTTGTGAACTGTACGATATGCACACGGTTATAATAACGCTTGAGGATATAACGTAGCAAACAACAAACGAGGTTAACAAGTCATTCTTAAACGTCTTAATATACACAAATATACCGCTTGACACGATATTCGCGAGGCTCGAAGTATTTTTGCCAGTCCCTGATAAATCGAGCCAACGGGTTTCGATTGTATAGATATTTGCAAACGTCTTTTTGAGTACGCGTCAACGAAATTTAATTTGAAATACCATGTAATTCATATTTGTTTGTTACAATAAATGGTGCCTTATTTTTAGTACTAAGTAAAGAATTATTGAGGTGTGATGTTTAGGAGTTAAATGACAAAAATCAATTTCCGTCCGAATAAAAACGCGTGTAGCCACTTTATCAGAACGTTGGTTAAAAAACAACAACTCAAATATACTTATCAAATAACAACTGGGATAATAAAACATGTTACATAAAAAACGTTAGCAATAATATATTATTATTATTAAACGCGCATTGACTATTAGCGAGAAGAAGAAATGACATTCTGGTGAAAATTTTCAATGTCTCCCAAAGGTCGCAACGATGTTACCCAAAGGTTGTTTTTGAAAAAATACTTTTGAAATTATTTACAAGCATTTTTTTTAGTATATCCTTAATGTTGCTCTACATCTGTTAATGAAAATGTAATGCCAACTGGGTTTGACTGTATAGATAATTAAAAACGTCTTATTTGGTACGCTGCTAAGAAAATAATTTGAAGTTTCATGTAATCCATTCAATTGATATATAATTTCGAGGCCAAATGTAAATAATACATAGCTTAGTTCACATGAGGTCAGGTCCCTAGTATGTACCTAAAAGATCGACGTTTAGATTGTAGAGGTTAATATGTGTTAAACTCACGTCTAGTATGGTCCCTGTTATGCGCTTTTAGAGCAAGGTCGACAACAAGCAGGCGGTGTTTTTCAAAGGTTCAGCTCAGGCCCAAGCCGTTCATAACATGTGCCTACTCGGTGGACTATCAGCTGGCGGAGGTTACTATATTTTAGCCTATTCCAAGGTTATTTATGTCCCTTATGTGTGCCAACAATGCAGTTTAGGTATAGTATTTACCTTATATGTGTATACTAGGGTGACAACCAGAAGGGGGCGTTCACCATATGTTCAGATTAGGCTTAGTATAAGCTAGGGTCCAAGGTCATGCCGGCAGTCACTATACAATCAGTACAGGACTAGTAAGTCTCTTTAATGCATATGCTATGGCGTCAGGCATAACGAGGATGACACTGTGTGATCCAACTATATTGATTTTCAACAATATGTTTAGTTCAAGCCTAGTATATCCCTACACTGTGTCTTCTAGCGCGGTAACAAGTAGGCGGATATCATTCTTTGTTCAGTTCAGGACTCATATGCCTTTATTGTATGCCTACTTGGGCGACAACCAGTAGGCGGCGGTCATTAATTATGTGATCAAATCAGGCCTGGTATGTCTTTTTCGTGCCTATCAGGGAGACAACAAGTGGGCTGATTCACTAGATGTGCACATGAAGGCGACAACTGGTACGTGCAGGCCAATTTATGTTTACTCAGACCATGTATGTTCCAATGATAAAGATAATTGTGCATTAAGCAGCATGGCCTGCTTATGTTTGAGCCTGAATGATGACCTTATATATGCCCGCTAGGGCACTAGGACATGCAGAGGGCACTGCACATTCACTTTAGGTCAAGTACGTCACACTTATATGTCTATTAGTGCGATAACCAGTAGTTTGATGCAGTTTTATGCCCAGTTCACGTCTAGTAACTCCCTATAATGAGTAAACTATGGCAACAATCAGAAGTATGAGGTCATTATATACTCTCTTCAGGCCCAGGTAATGTTTTATAGGGCACCAGGTCATGATGAAGACCGCTGTTTATTAAGGTAAAGACTCGTACATGTTTTGTTCAAGACTAAAATGTCCCTTTTGTGATCCCATACTTTCGACAACTAGTTAGCTGAGGTCTTCTGGTCTTCTATTCAGGGATAAAATGTCGCTATTATGTTCCTACTCGGGCGTGAAATAGTATGGTGCGGTTTAAGATATATGCCATCTGGGGTATCAACCAGTAGATGGAGGTCATATTGTGTTCAGCTGAGACTGATTGTTTATATGATTTTTTATAATGTCTAAAATATATATAAACCAATCTGATCTTTTGGTAATATTGTTGCAAGCTTTGAAAGACATGAAATGATATTACCAGATGGTCAAATCTTCTGCTTTCCGAAAGTAAGTTTTGTGTTTAAAAATAATATAGTTTTGCATACGAGATTTTACATTTAATGTTAGCGCATTTCTTTCTTTTTTGTGTTTCATTGTTTTGTTGTTGTAAATCCATGGTTCTAATGTTGTGTAAACGCATTTTTTTATAACTGGACATAAAGGTATATCTGATTTTTAACTTCCTAGACATGACATGAATATTTAACCTCTGACTAAAATCATTGTTTATGTCTCAGAAAATCTGTGGTCAGTAACAGTAGTACGTGCCATGCTATACTAAACCAAAGTAGTTATGTTGATATGTTTTATGCAGAAGTATGTGTGCAGCTCGTATATCGTTTTTAGTGCTTACTAGTGCAACGAAATGTAGGCAAAAGTAACTATGTCCAGTTCGGTTCAGGGCGTGTATGTCACTCTTTTGTGCCTTTAAGTGTGGCAGCCAATAGACAGAAATGCTTTATGTTAAGTTCAGCTCCGATATGTCCCTGTTTTGTTCGTCCTAGGGAAATAACAAGTTGGCAAATGTCACTGTGTGTTTAGTTCAAACCAATAATGTCCTTAAATATCCCTTCAATGGGAAGAGCGATAACCAGTAGCAGGAGGTCACTCTTGTTCCGCTTAGCCCTTTTGGGTGCTTATTAGTGCAAGAACCACAAGCAGGTCATAATGAACATTTCACGTCTATGATGTTTCTATAATTTGCCTTATAGTCTAGAAATTATCCGTCCCTATTATTTGCGTTCTATTGAAAAAAAACAGTAGGGGCGATCACTATATGATTACAGTATGTCTAGTTTGTCCCTACAATGCAGCTGGTATGATTACAACCAGTTGGCGGAGGTCACCATGTGTTCCGATATGTCCCAGTATGACAAGGTAGAAAATAAGAGGCGATGTCAATAGGCTGGTATCACTCTGTTTTTGGCTCATACTTAGTATGTCGCTATCATGAGCCTACCAGGGCCAAAACCAATAGCAAATGGATATCATTTGTTTAATAGGAAACAAACCAGTACGTGGAGGTCATAACATGTTCACTTCATGACTGTTATATCCTTATATGTGTTATATGTGTTAACTTTGACGACAGCCAGTAGGTTCATGACAATGCCAATTTATGTTCATTTAAGGACTAACCATTCACTAGCATGTGTTTATCAGGGCGACAACCAGTAGCCGGAGGTCAATACAATTTAGTTCATGTACGGTAGGTTCTTATTATGTGCTTACTATGATGACAACCAGTTGACAGATGTCAATATATGTTACCGTTTGACTCAATTATGTGCATAATAGTGCGACGAGGAATGGCGGACGTCACAATAAACCCATTTTGAAACAAATTTGTCTCTATCAGGTGTCTGCCCATCAACCAGTACCTGGATGTCAATGTATGTCCGGCCTTAGACCAGTTCGTTCATATTAATTCTTATTGCATTTAACGCTAGCATGTGCATAACAGGGTGATGCCAAGTAGGCGGAGGTCAATAAACAATCAGTTCACGCATATCATGTTCATATTTTGTGCGTACTAGGATGACAATTTGTATGCGGATGGCACTATATGAACAACTGAATTTGCTCTGTTTTGTTCCTTTTATGAACCCACTAGGGCATAAAGTCATAGTGGATGTCACATTATGTTCAATTCAGGACAAGTACGTCTCGTGCGTCTACTAGGGCATCGGCCAGTGGGTGCTAATACTATTTTGTGAATACGCGGACCACAATTAGTAGGTGGAGGTCACTATTTTGTAAGTTCAGGCAACAGTAAAAGGAAACTAGAATGTCGACCACCCATCAACTTTCAACATGGTATATGTGAAATTACCGTGTGTAGAGCAGTAGAGCAACTGTGACCTTTCTAGATAAAGATTGTAAATCGTCTACGGAATATTTAAACAAATCCGACCTTTGGGTGACATGGTTGCAACCTTTGGGAAACTTGTACTTGTTATCAGATGGTTATATAGCATGTTGCCCAAAAAGTATTGTGATTAATAAAACATAATTCGGCTTATGGTTCATTACATTCTGTGTATCTCATATATAAAAATTATAATATAATATATTTCATGTAGATGCAATGTTCTGATGGGATGTGGACACACTAATGGTATTAAAGGATGGAGAAGATAATCATTTTTACTGCCTAAAAATTAAATGAATATTAACCTCAGCCTAATAGGTTGATAAAAGTAATATTTGCCATGCTAGAATATATAACGATTAACCGCGTTGTGTGACAATATTTATAATTCAAACATATTGACTCATTTAATTCATTTACTGAAATATTGCAAATTGTGCTAAAACACAATGAATAAAGATAGAAATAGGTAAATGATTGTAATAATAATAATAATTATTATAACATAGAATGAACGAACGAACGAAAGTTTATTCAATGAAAGGCCTCCAGCCCATAATACATGTTACAATGCAAATCAAATATAACAAAATGCATATATCCTTTCCGCTACCATAGCCGCCTAATGCAGACCCAAAATTCGGGTGTCCCCATTACCTCTATCATACACCGGCGAACTACCACAGCAGTGTAAACCGTACTCAAATTTTCGGCTTCTGATTACCGCTATCGTACAGCGTGGGAATACCGCTTATTTTTATAATCTTGTACATGTTTTGCTAAAAGCAGAGACTTAAATCTCCCGATTAAAATGCGTTAGCAATTAGGTAAAATGTTTATCAATTTCGAAACAGTATACATTTATAACACAATTAAAGAAATTAATTACAAACGTTATTTAGTACATAAAATTATATAACATAACACCCTTATAAATCAAGTTTGCATTTCACGAATTAGTGACATATACATTATCCCTAATTAGGTAATGTTCTAGTGAAAATGTACATTTTTCCTTTTACTTAAACCCTTTGATAGACACATTAATACAATAAAATGCATTTTATTGGTTTTATTATGTAACGGCAATTAAAATATTCACTTATTAATATATATGACATTTCGGCATAACTACGCTCTGGTTGACTTCGGAAAAATACAAAACTCTCATTAATACACTACGGATATGATGAATTTTGAACAAATGTAGGAATAACCGTAGACGTGTGTTGTAGTAATTTGATTGAAGACGATCATCAGTAGGTAAACACACATGCAAAACAGCGCAATGGTAATCCTGTGATATGTAGGTTGTGGTATTTTTCATCTTCGGTATTGGCTACTTTTTAATGTTTATAAAACTACTATAGGCGAGTTTTGTAGATAGGAATTACTTCTTTGAACAATTTGTTAAGTACATAATAAGGATAATATTATGCATTAATACACTCTGGTAGTTCTAGTACAAACATTTCAGGTATATGTATTTCAAAATTGCCGGAGACGTTTAATGTTATGATCAATCTTGGAATTATACCACGTGTGCATGCATAGATACACTATGGCAGTTTTAACTTTTGTAGTAACTCGATATTTATGTCTGTTGTTTTCCTCATAAATACACTACGGCTATTATTTGATATTTCTCAAACAGCAATTTTGTACTACAGTAGTAGAAAAAGGTTTTCCAAAATATTTCAAAAGTATAATGCTTAAAAAGATGTTTGTAAGGCAACGTTGCGAAATGTTTTTATAATTTCAATCATATTATGCATGTGTGTGCTTGAATCGGAGTAAATTGAAAAAATCCACATAAACACTCTCTGGAATGCCATGTGTGGCTAAACCATGTATGTATAAATACGCTATTTTAGCCGTGCTTAATTTTAATGCACGCATCACATTATCACAGTTTTCCAGGCACGTGTCATTCTATGTAAAATTCAGTAATAAAACAAAAAGTGAAAGTTATGATTTAAGAAGTGGTGTAACAATGTTTGTGTCTCTAGTTCATTGTTGTTTGGGTCCTTGACGTGTACACCTTAACAGGGCCTATTTTTTACTGTTCAACTAATGGGCTTGTCCCTGTAGTATTCATTATATTATACATATTTTTGTTTATTTTAGTATTTATACATGCATAGAGCGATTACAAAACAATATGTTTTTCATCAAATAAATCAGAAAGGAATTAAAATAACAATTCTCTATCATGATATTTTACACACATGTTCATTCATTTCCTATATAAATGTATACTTATAGGACTAAAATCCAAATACGGATTCACAATTCATTCATACATCAAGGTAATAAAATGTATAGATCAATTATATACATCATAGGAACTTGAGGAATACATAGGGATAAAATTAAACACGACGAAAATCAATAATGATAATACTTTTTCTCCAATCAACAAAGAACACATGTACATAATTATATAATAGAAAAACATAGACCAAAACATAAATCAAAGAATTTGGCTGTAACTATTTTATTGCTAAAAATATCGCAAGATTTGTCACGGGAAACAACACCAGTATAATCACAGCATGCGATTAACGAAACGGCAACAGAGTCTAGTGGAGTTTCTGGTGCAATGCAATATCATCGGTCTGTAAAAAGAAATCACATATTGATGAATATTTGTTATAAAGACACGTTGTTAGCGACAATTGCACTGTATATGTGTAATTTCGAAAAATATGTCCTCATCTTAAGCATGAAATGTTTAATTCTATAAAAAAAACATTAAAACAAACATTATTCGTCCCTTCAGGAACAAAATGTTGACACCTGAACAACATTTGTTATGATTATTTCATCAATACTATATTGAAAATTTATTTTAATACATGATTGATCTAAACGGCGCTTTCTTGTACTAGACTCTGAAATTCAAGATGTGCCATTAAACAGAAGAAATAATTTAATGTATGCATTTTCATGAACTTCAGAGGCCATTCATTGTTTCGATTTAAGGGTCATTTCAAACTGCAATTATAAAAAAAAACATATTATTGAAAATGTTTAGGATACATGAGTTGTTGTTTTCCGTTGCTCTGTGTTTCTGGAGCCATAGTCTTGTTGGACTTGACCTCCATTCGGCCTTTCCTAGAGGTAATGCCACGATACGAAATAAAACATTCCCTTAAATAAAATAACATTTCATTTGAGTTTTATTTTATAAACATTAGAATTATACTCATGCAAGCTGACTCTGCACTGCACATTGCCAAAGAGGTCAAGTTAAAATATGTCGCTTGTTTGTTTGGATTTCCTTATACGTGTGCTATTCCCGCCGATAAGTTGTTCTGCAACCTAAAAACAGAAACATAAAACACTAAACAGCTGATTGATTTTAAAAGATGCTGTTCATGTTTCATTTTGGTGGTACATGCAACGATCAATATGTTATTAAACCTGATTATGGTTACTATTTAACATTCTACAGCATGTTTGTAATATACTGTAAAAAAGTATTACCATTCTCTCAAACAGCTTATAGGTAGCCGGAGGGTTGAAGCTTTATACATGATGAATCACAAGCGAGATGTCCACGGCAAACCACACACATTAGGTCCACAAATAAGCACTTTGTGTTGGTACACTGTAAATGTTCACTGTCTACAACACCCATGTTCTTTTTTAATTATAAAATTACTTTGATGCATGTTTTTCCCACTTTCCTTTTGTATTTACTTCTTCCGCCAAAACCTTGTTCTGTCGGCTATTTATTATAGGATTGAAACATGTCATCGGGTTGCACACATGTTTTGATTATTCCCATGCAGTGGACATAAGCTTCCGGTCCGCAATATTTCATGCCATGTGTTCCCCTCTGCTGAGCATCCTAACTTTGCCATCTCTTTTCGTGGACTGATTTTGCGATTGACCAATATGTCCTTCCGGTGTTTAATGCGTGACACGAAAGTATAGATTTTTTCCAAACGCCAGAGGAACTGATGTTTTAAACTTGTCGGCAAATACAACATGATCATCTTGTGATGTTTTCCTTCAGTTCTCTACAACTGTTTGAGTCAACCCTTCTTCTATCTTTCGACTTAAGTACGCCTGGTAATTCCTGAGATACCCCATAACACACGGAGCACCAACGATTCTTCAATGGTGACCGTGACCTTTGATCATTGTTTCATAGACAGATATGTATTGGTGCATGTTGTATTAAGTAATGCTCCTTTCCCATACAACATTCATAACAGGGGTCACTGTGGTTCCAACCTTGATGCGACCTTGTGATATTTGTCCGGTTGGTTTATTGTCTATTGCAGTGGTTTTCATGGCAACTGTGACAGCTATTTTGTAATGGATGTTCTGTTGATATATTTGCAGTCACTATGGTTTCCATGATAACTTTAAAGCGATCACGTAATAGATGTCCGGTTGGATTTATAAGAAATCTATAGCATATATGTCAACAGTTTTAAAAGGAAGCGTAACTAGCGTTAAATGACCTTCAAAGGCAACGTCGCCTTTGAAATGGGTTGTGTTATGTTGATTACGTATTATGTTTATACAGGAAATACCGCTGCGTAGTTTTGCATACTTCTAGATTCAAGAACGCTACCAAAGTGCACTTAAGTGACTGATTTAGTTTAATTCAAACATGAAATGTCTACCTTATCGAAGTTAACACACAGTCCGTAAAACAAATATCACAGTAATACCACTGCGCAGTTTTGTTCATTTCTTAAATTTAACAGTGATACCACAGCGTACTTCTGATACAAGAGGAAAAGCATAAGAATGCGGTTTTATTAAAGCAAATTTACAAATGCCAGAGGCGAATAATGTTGAATGACGATTTTTAAAGAAATACCGTTGCTTATTTTTGCATGGTTATTATATTTGAAAGAAATTCCGTAGTGTAGTAACTGTTTCTAAAACAAAGTACCATAGCGTATTAATGCTGTTTTTAAAATTCACAATCCTTCTTATTTCAATGAAAAACGTACCACATATTTGTGGAAAATGTGCATTTTGCGGCTGTGGAACTGGACGTACCTACTTTTTCGGTACGTTTCAGTCGTCTACAGTATTCCTACAGTAAAACAGTAGCGGTAACCAGCACCCATGAAAAATTGGTCTGCATTAGGCGGCTACGGTAGCGCGTCGATGTACGGTAGCAGTATTCGAAAGGATATGTAACTAAATAAGAGTTGTGTCTCTTGGTTAACAAGTTAAGTGTTATCTATAGCTAACATGAGTTTATGAATGTAAAAAGCAATGGATTTAATATGGGTAACATTTTCCGATGCCATCATATTATAGATATGAAAAATGTCAGTATTTCCACGATACCAAGAGAACAAATACTTTTCCCGGATGTCATTAAATCTTGAACACTTAAAATACATGATATTCATCCAATAAACAATAAATACAAAAGCGATCATTTCTATCAATACAAACAAATCGACCAATTTCAATATGAAGTTTATGACTAGATGTTCTAAATCTTGCCAATGATTTTCGTACAGAAAACGGTAAACTGATATTAAGGTATCTTTCAACATTCAATAAAGACTTAAAGCATTTATAAGTATCACAACGTGAGGAATTATTTACATCACCAAGCCATGTTTGTCTACAACAATCAGAAATTCTTATTTTAAAATGACACATAAATATATTTATATCTCCCACATCCTGGGCAATCCAAGCCCAAGTACGCCTACCTAAACTATCTAGATTTTTTATCATAATATATGAATTTCTAGGGAATCTATTTTCAGGCATTTGTAATACTTTGCACCAGTATTTTACACATTTCGAGACATAAATAGTGAACATTGGTAATCTACCACATTCACCTAAGCCACACAATTATTTACAGAACTCTTAACTCCAAGAAAATATTTACAAAAGAAAAGCTGTACTTTTTCAATCTCATTACATTCCTTGAATCCCCAAATTTCTGAGCCAAATGTCAGTATCGGGGAGACCATTGTATCAAAAAGTTTTAAAAATTCATTATGATTAAACGTACCAAATAACAACTGATAGTTTTTAATTGAGAAAATAGCTTTCCTTGCCTGAGCTGCTAATTTGAATTTAGCTGCAGACCTAGATAATGTTGGAGTAAACAATAAACCCATATATTTGTACATCGATATAATTCTGACGATGTTACCATTAAGTGTCCAATTTTCATACTGGCGTAATGGGCCTCCGTTTCTAAATACAATAATTTCAGGGTTTTTTCAGATTAATCTGCATCCCATATTCATTACAGAAGTCGGAAATAGCGTTTAATTGTCGTTGAAAGTTTATGGCAGTATCAGCACAATTTGCCACATCATCTGCGTACAGTAAACAGTGTATATCAGGAATATTGTCCGTGATAAAAACACCCTGGTTACAACTATCTTTAAGATATTGACATAGATCATTGATAAAAAGATTAAATAAAATTGGAGAATATAAATCTCCCTGCCTTGTCCCAATATTACACTTAAAACCCTCAGTAGCATAAACTTTTTTTGTATTTACGTCATCATTTGTTATGACGTCATCAAAAAGACCACCAGAGTTATCTAATTTTATAGGAGCTTTGAGTATAGAATACATCTACAGTATTACGTTTATGAGTTTACCTTTTATTACTTTGTTTATCATATAAGTAAAAAGTTTGAAAAGACCCAAGGAATCAAAGGCCTTTTGAAAATCAACATACAACACGTAAAATCTGCCGTCTGGTTTTGACAAATATTTTTGTATTAGGCATTGTAATGTAAACAAATTATCAACAACAGAATAACCTGCCCTAAAACCAGCTTGCGATTCATCTAAAACATTGTATTGCTGTGACCATTCTGTGATTCTTTCTGTAACAATACTTGAAAATATCTTATATATAACATTAATTAAAGAAATACCACGATAGTTGGCTGGGTCATTTTTAGCACCAGACTTATAGATAGGTGTAATTAGACTAGTACTCCAACTGTCCGGAAATTCACCCGATGAAAGGATTTTATTAAATATTATATTCAATATAGGCGTTATCAATGTAATGGTATTTTTATAGAATTCAGCGCCTATGCCATCAATACCATGTGCCTTTCCAGCTTTTAATTTCCTTATACTTTTCTCGATTTCCTCATTTGTGATAGGTGCGTTTAATAAATTTTCATTTCCGATATGTTCAGCCGTATTAGAAATATCCAAGCCAGCAACAGACACTTGATTGTCTTTAAAAAGTAAAGATTTAAAATATTCAACCCACTCATTAGGCTTAATTGAGCTCACTGCCTCAGGCTGTTTATATGTACATCGTTTTAATGTTGACCAAAATAACTTTGGGTTTCTACTGTTACCTATTAACATCTGTCGTGCATGCTTTTGATATTCTAATTGTTTCTTTCTACATACGTTCTTAAAGGATGACCGTGCTTCTTTATACATATTAAAATCAAACTCCTCATTAGTATGCCTAAAATGGCGCAATAAAACTGTTTTAGTATGTTTCAACTGGATGCAAGTTCGGTCCCACCATTTTGGTTGATCAGACTTATTAAGCGATATCCTTTTCTTACACTGCATTACACCCGCCGCTCGTTTATAAATATCCAGTAGCATTGAAATAGTACTATCTATATTAATTTCGACTAAATCTGAAATTGAACGACTGTGTAAATCAATCATAGAACTAAAATTAGATAGAAACTTATCTGCCATGCGTTCACTCCATTTAAAACTATCAAACATTTGTATATTAGGTTCGCGGTCCCCTTGTATATTATTAGTACCGTTATTGCACTGCCTAGGAATACAGAGTTGAGTTACAATAGGAAAGTGATCAGAGCTATCTATACCGTCAACATTAAAGTAGCTTATGTAATCAAACAACTCTGATGAAGCTATATGATAATCTACTACACTTCAACCCCTATTAGCACAACATGTGATATTCCCCTCTATATCATTATGTAGTCTACCATTTATAATATGTACATCCAAAGTGCAACATAATTCAGTTAATGCTTTACCAAAGGCATTGTATCGTTCAGAATCCTTATTGTGTCTATGCATACTAAAGTTATCCAAGTTATAATCTACCTCTGCATTATATACATCATTTAAATTGTCATTTGGTATATAATCTAAAAGACTTTTGGTTCGAGCATTAAAATCACCAGCCATATATATGAGACAATTGTTATATGTATTCTTAATCATTGAAATATTATTCTCTATCAGAAAAATGCCGTTACTGTCATCTTGGTATATAGTGGAACCTTCTGGGGATACATATGCTACATAAAGTATAATATCATGTGCAAAATCATACAAAGATGACTTAATGTAAAGTACAACACAATTTACATAATTTTGACATATGAGGGTGTAGAATTGCTAACATGGCAATAAAACAACAAAACCATTTTTTTAAAAATATGAAAACTCAGTACAAGAAAAGTATACCCAGCTCAGAAGGCTTATCTATAGATGAGTTGTATAAGCATTTTAAAAACCTTTTGGTGCTGCGAATAATGAAAAAGAATTCAATGTGCCTTTTAAGGCATATGAGTCGCTAGATGGGATAATATCGGAATCAGAACTTAAGAATTATATATCTTCTATAGCGAAAAAGCCCCGGCAGCAATATTTTAATGGCGTTTTTTAAGAATTCATTTGCAATGCGTTCCGCCAAATTTGCTCTAATTGTTAAACATAATGTTAAATAACACAGAGTCATTGAGAGAGGGTAGTAATAACACCAATATATAACTGAACGCGTAGTGACGCGGGTAAATATAAAAAAAAATATAGAGGCATAGCGTTAAGCAATATATTAGATAATGTGTAAAAATTGCGACCCAAACTTAAGTGCAATCGGAAGTGACAAAATGATAAATATGATAGGTTTTCATGTCGGCAGATCGGCCACTGATGCCAATGAATTAATATTCGTTTACAGTCGAAACTCGGTGTCTCGGTATCGCAAGGTTCGATATCCTCGTTGGCTCGAACAAGATTTAAAGTTTTTGTTATTTCAATATGTTCATATAAAATTCGATCGGTTAGCTTGATATTTTGAGGTTAAATACTTCTCAACGCTTGATGTCATATTGCGGTCTTTAGTAAAGATTTAGCCTTTTGTTTTGTTTGTTTTACTCGATGTCAATTTTCACACCTTGATTTGTTTGCTTTGCTAAGCACTGTATATATACTTTTATTTTTTTTAATTCGCTTGATTGGTATTATAATCATTATCAGATTCAAATGGTTTAACAGTTTGAGCAAATATGCTTTCACTTTAATTGGCACGAATACAGAGGTCAAAAGTATGTCAAAGTCAAGTTTCAGTTTTATTATCATAAACATAAAAATGTCATTGCTATTATTCATAATATAATTTAAAGACGGTGAACAAGTCATTTCTATACACACACAAATGTACCTATTAATAATGAAAAAACTATGTTGTTAAATATTTAAAAAACGAACTAGAATAATCTTATTTATCCCTAACTTCCCCATTTACACAATCATAATTTATGTTCTGTAAATAACATGCCTGACGAAATTATATGGTTTGAATATTGTTGAATATAAGAACAACTTTGACATAAATATCGCATTGAAAAGAACGTGCACGAGGATTTCGTGTTTGACATATCGCTAACTGTGTATGTTTAATAGAATGAGACTTTTTAGTGTCTAAATGTTGGTTTTAATTCTGGTTTTGATTTATATATTGATGTATTATCTTTTTAAATGGTAACACTTTACCTTGTTGTTCTAGTTCATTGGTAGAAAACAATAACGTGTACATATATACAACTTAATTATAACGTTGGTCACATGCTAGATATATACATTTTGCTAGTTTATTTAGCGTACCTACTTAATAACTATTCATTAAATATCAAAATCCATGTAAAGTTGTAAAGTTGGCCAAGACCAATAATTTCTTGGTAAACATGAAGATCTCAGATATCTATAATATGGACACACTACTAGTAGAAAATGAAAATCTGTTTCGACAGTACGCATATTTTATTTTGTGCACATTCTCTCTCCACTATCGATGCCTCTTAAACTACCTTAATCAAGTTTATAAGTTTATGTTAAGAAAACATGAATGGTCAAAATGCTATTCTATGTTTCATTATATTAATTGTTAAGATTGGGTTCACATACAACACTTTTCTTCATAAGAATTCCTACTAAATAAGTATTAAGTTTGCTTGTTTATTGCTTTTCTATGGATTGGTTTATATTTGTATTGCTTAAATAAATTGAAGAAAAAGGCAAATTATTTCATATTATCAAATGTGTCATGTTGTGAACTGTACGATATGCACACGGTTATAATAACGCTTGAGGATATAACGTAGCGAACAACAAACGAGGTTAACAAGTCATTCTTAAACGTCTAAATATACACAAATATACCGCTTGACACGATATTCGCGAGGCTCGACGTATTTTTGCCAGTCCCTGATAAATCGAGCCAACGGGTTTCGATTGTATAGATATTTGCAAACGTCTTTTGCGTACGCATCAACGAAATTTAATTTGAAGTACCATGTAATTCATATTTGTCTGTTACAATAAACGATGCCTTATTTTTAAGTACTAAGTAAAGAATTATTGAGGTGTGATGTTTAGGAGTTAAATAAGCAAAAATCAATTTCCGTCCGAATAAAAACGTGTGTAGCCACTTTATCAGAACGTTGGTTATAAACAACAACTCAAATATACATATCAAATAACAACTGGGATAATAAAACATGTTACAAAAAACGTATATTATTATATTAGTATTATTAAACGCGCATTGACTATTAGCGAGAAGAAGAAATGACCTTCTGGTGAAAATTTTCAATGTCTCCCAAAGGTCGCAACGATGTTACCCAAAGGTTGTATTTAAAAAAAATACTTTTGAAATTACTTACAAGCATTTTTTTAGTATATCCTTAATGTTGCTCTACATCTGTTAATGAAAATGTCATGCCAAAGGGGTTTGACTGTATAGATAATTAAAAACGTCTAATTTGGTACGCGGCTTAGAAAATAATTTAAAGTTCCATGTAATCCATTCAGTTGGTATATAATTTCGAAGCCAAATGTAAAGAACACATAGCTTAGTTCACATGAGGTCACGTCCCTAGTATGTACCTAAAAGATCGACGTTTAGATTGTAGAGGTTAATATGTGTTAAACTCACGTCTAGTATGGTCCCTGTTATGCGCTTTTAGAACAAGGTCGACAACTAGCAGGCGGTGTTTTTCAAAGGTTCAGCTCAGGCCCAAGCCGTTCATAACATGTGCCTACTCGGTGGACTATCAGCTGGCGGAGGTTACTATATTTTCAGCCTATTCCAATGATATTTATGTCCCTTATATGTGCCAACAATGCAGTTCAGGTATAGTATTTACCTTATATGTGTATACTAGGGTGACAACCGGTAGGGGGCGGTCACCATATGTTCAGATTAGACTTAGTATAAGCTAGGGTCCAAGGTCATGCCGGCAGTCACTATACAATCAGTACAGGACTAGTAAGTCTCTTTTATGCATATGCTAGGGCGTCAGGCATAACGAGGATGACACTGTGTGATCCAACTATATTGATTTTCAACAATCTGTTTAGTTCAAGCCTAGTATATCCCTACACTGTGTCTTCTAGCGCGGTAACAAGTAGGCGGATATCATTCTTTGTTCAGTTCAGGACAACCAGTGGGCGACAACCAGTAGGCGGCGGTCATTAATTATGTGATCAAAACAGGCCTAGTATGTCTTTTTCGTGCCTATCAGGGAGACAACAAGTGGGCTGATTCACTAGATGTGCACATGAAGGCGACAACTGGTACGTGCAGGCCAATTTATGTTTACTCAGGCATTGTATGTTCCAATAATCAAGATACTTTTGCATTTAGCAGCATGGCCTGCTAATGTTTGAGCCTGAATGATGACTTTATATATGCCCGCTAGGGCACTAGGACATGCAGGTCACTGCGCATTCACTTTAGGTCAAGTACGTCACACTTATGTGTCTATTAGTGCGATAACCAGTAGTTTGATACAGTTTTATGCCCAGTTCACGTCTAGTAACTCCCTATAATGAGTAAACTATGGCAACAATCAGAAGTATGAGGTCATTATATACTCTCTTCAGGCCCAGGGAATGTTTTTATACGGCGCCAGGTCATGATGAAGACCGCTGTTTATTAAGGTAAAGACTCGTACATGTTTTGTTCAAGACTGAAATGTCCCTTTTATGATCCCAAACTTTTGACAACAAGTTGGCTGAGGTATTCTGGTCTTCTATTCAAGGATAAAATGTCGCTATTATGTTCCTACTCGGGCGAGAAATAGTATGGTGCGGTTTAAGATATATGCCATCTGGGATATCAACCAGTAGATGGAGGTCATTTTGTGTTCAGTTGATGATGTCTATATGATTTTTTATAATGTCTAAAATATATATAAACCAATCTGATCTTTTGGTAACATTGTTGCAAGCTTTGAAAGACATGAAATGATGTTACCAGATGGTCCAATCTTCTGCTTTCCGAAAGTAAGTTTTGTGTTTAAAAATAATATAGTTTTGCATACGAGTTTTTACATTTAATGTTATCGCATTTCTTTTTTTGTGTTTTATTGTTTTGTTGTTGTAAATCCATGGTTCTAATGTTGTGTAAACGCATTTTTATATAACTGGACATAAAGGTATATCTGATTTTTAACTTCCTAGACATGACATGAATATTTAACCTCTGCCTAAAAGCATTGTTTAGGTCTCAGAAAATCTGTGGTCAGTAACAGTAGTACGTGCCATGTTATACTAAACCATAGAAGTTATGTTGAAATGTTTTATGCAGCAACTTGTGTGCAGCTCGTATATCGTTTTTAGTGCTTACTAGTGCAACGAAATGTAGGCAAAAGTAACTATGTCCAGTTCGGTTCAGGGCGTGTATGTCACTCTTTTGTGCCTTCAAGTGTGGCAGCCAATTGACAGAGATTGCTTTATGTTAAGTTCAGCTCCGATATGTCCCTGTTTTGTTTGTCCTAAGGAAATAACAAGTTGGCAAATGTCACTGTGTGTTTAGTTCAAACCAATAATGTCCTTAAATATCCCTTCTATGGCAAGAGCGATAACCAGTAGCAGGAGGTCACTCTTGTTCCGCTTAGCCCTTTTAGGTGCTTATTAGTGCAAGAACCACAAGCAGGTCATAATGAACATTTCACGTCTATGATGTTTCTATAATTTGCCTTATAAACTAGAAATAGTTCGTCCCTATTATTTGCGTTCTATTGAAAAAACAGTAGGGGCGATCACTATCATGTCTATTCGGTCGCTATTTTGCGTCTACGAAGATGAAAACCGGTTGGCGAAAGTCTCAGCTTTTTGTTTTCTTTAATCGAAGTATTTTCCTATTTTGTGCCAGTTAGTGGAACAACCAGTAGGCGGAGGTCACTTATTTTAGTCAGGACTAGTATGTCGTTTTCTTTCGCCTACTATGGCGACAAGCAGTAGGTGCAGTTCACTATATGATTACAGTATGTCTAGTTTGTCCCTACAATGCAGCTGTAAGGATTACAACTAGCTGGCGGAGGTCACCATGTGTTCCGATATGGCCCAGTAAGTCCCTATTATGTTCCGACAAGGTAGATAATAGTAGGCGATGTCAATAGGCTGGTATCACTCTGTTTTTGGCTCATACTTAGTATGTCGCTATCATGAGCCTACCAGGGCCAAAACCAATAGCAAATGGATATCATTTGTTTAATAGGAAAAAACCCAGTACGTTGAGGTCATAACATGTTCATTTCATGACTGTTATATCCTTATATGTGTTATATGTGTTAACTTGGACGACAGCCAGTAGGATCATGACAATGCCAATTTATGTTCATTTAATGACTTACCATTCACTAGCATGTGTTTATCAGGGCGACAACCAGTAGCCGGAGGTCAATACAATTTAGTTCATGTACGGTAGGTTCTTATTATGTGCTTACTATGATGACAACCAGTTGACAGATGTCAATATATGTTACCGTTTGACTCAATTATGTGCATAATAGTGCGACGAGGAATGGCGGACGTCACAATAAACCCATTTTGAAACAAATTTGTCTCTATCAGGTGTCTGTCCATCAACCAGTACCTGGATGTCAATGTATGTCCGGCCTTAGACCAGTTCGTTCATATCAATTCTTATTGCATTTAACGCTAGCATGTGCATAACAGGGTGATGCCAAGTAGGTGGAGGTCAATAAACAATCAGTTCACGCATATCATGTTCATATTTTGTGCGTACTAGGATGACAATTTGTATGCGGATGGCACTATATGAACAGCTGAATTTGCTCTGTTTTGTTCCTTTTATGAACCCACTAGGGTATAAAGTCATAGTGGATGTCACATTATGTTCTATTCAGTACAAGCACGTCTCATGCGTCTACTAGGGCATCGGCCAGTGGGTGCTAGTACTATTTTGTGAATACGCGGACCACAATTAGTAGGTGGAGGTCACTATTTTGTAAGTTCAGGCAACAGTAAAAGGAAACTAGAGTGTCGACCCCCCATCAACTTTCAACATGGTATATGTGAAATTGCCGTGTGTAGAGCAGTAGAGCAACCGTGACCTTTCTAGAAAAAGATTGTAAATCGTCTACGGAATATTTAAACAAATCCGACCTTTGGGTGACATGGTTGCAACCTTTGGGAAACTTGTACTTGTTATCAGATGGTTAAATAGCATGTTGCCCAAAAGGTATTGTGTTTAATAAAACATAATTCGGCATATGGTTCATTACATTTTGTGTAATCCAATATATATAAATTATAATATAATATATTTTATGTAGATGCAATGTTCTGATGAGATGTGGACACACTTATGTTATCAAAGGATGGAGAAGATAATCATTTTTTACTGCCTAAAAATTAAATGAATATTAACCTCAGCCTAATAGGTTAGTAAAAGTAGTATTTGCCATGCTAGAATATATATCAAATAATTAATGGTAATTAAAATTTTATCATAAGTTATGGTGCTACAAGAAATACATATTTATTTGGATAATTTGGAACGATTCCAAACGTATCACTCTTTTTTGAGGCGTATTGTAATAATTATTAAGATATATATTTTGCTCATATAGGCATACTTTACAAGTCGGTGGCAAGATATCACTGTTTTTGCAGAATTTGGTGTCAACTTGCTGAGATCTTCAGACATATAATGCTAGTTTCCAACTGACGGGTTTCATTTGACCCAAATCGCATAGCAGTTAGATTTCTACACTTTTTCATAATCATTGACGCGTTTCCTCCTCGCCAGTATACTCGATAGTTTTTAATAACTTTATGACAAAATATTTCCAATATTTTTATTTTCCAAGTGTACTATATATCCCCATTATCCTCATATTCTTGTATTTTTTCCAAACATAGTTCTTAAAACTCGAATGATATAGATCGCCTACAACACTTAATGTTTAGTGGATGTTTACTATGTCCGTTTTATGAGAATTCTTTGCTGCCAGTCATGGCGTATATCCATTTATGTTCAGTTCAGTTCTGATTTGTACTAGCATGTCTCGGGTTTGTTTCTACTAGGGCAATAATCGGTAAGCCGTTGTCAATATACTCAATATACACCGTTAATCCTAAGTCGGGATAAGGATTATCGGTATGTCGAACAAACAATTTATAGACACAGCATGCGCGATTTATTAGTGACATAAAACATAAAGTCGTTAAAATGTGCAACACCTTAACACCGTTATGAATGTTAGTTGAGTGATAGTTCAGTATATAATTATGTCGAAACAGTGTTTAATTAATAACAAATAACTTGTGATTATACTTGTTTTATTTGAAATTTATGTAAATCAAAATTAAAGCTCATGCATGCATTCATAATGTAAATCAAGTCTCTGTAAAAATATAACAAGGACATGTAAATCCTGAAATGATCATAAAGCGTTCTTTGCTTTCTTGTTACCGTCCTAGAATGCACTTAAACGCGACACTGAAGTACTGAACAGGAAATAGTGGCCTTCGCCTACTGCTTGTCGCACAAGTAGGCTAATGATAGCGACATAATAGTTCTGAACTGAAAATAATAACCTCCGCTTACTGATTGTCACCATTAAAATAGGCATACATGTCCAAGCCGAACACATAGTTACTTTAGCCGACCGGTCGTCACCCTAGTAGTCACTTATTAGAATTTGTTGTTTTTAATCAACTATTACGTATTTAACGAGATAGAAACGCGGTACCAATACCAGACAATTGAAGACAATTTACGCCGCCAAAACACGCTCAATATCAACTAAACTCGGCCAGTATCAACAAAACTAGGCCAATATGAGTTTCCTCCGTTTTGATTGGCTACAAAACTCGCCTAATATAGGATTTGAGAAATGGGTCATTTTCATTGGCTGTCGAAACTCGTCTATTATGAGAAATATGCTATAAATCATTTTTAAAGCAGCCATTGTGTTTTCCGTTTTCTGACTGTTTTGAACATTGTGTGCATCGCATTAACTTATTTTGAATACTTGAACCACTTATTACGGTTTGATATTACAGTTGTATTTAACCCGTTCGTAGATTTTACGAATATTTTGTGCTCACCGACAAAATGGACGACGAAGGTAAAACATTTGACATTCCTTATCATGTACAGAGCTTTTTTCATAAGCATTTGCCATGCCACTTTAAAGATGAATGTCAAAATCAGCATAGTCAATTCTAGAAAAGCAGACACCATGAATGAATAAGGGATAACTATGGCTTCAATGTGAATTGGTAAGTTATAAAAATGTTTTTAACAAAAATGGTAAAAGTCAATTAATAAAACATTAATTAGGTGATTTCATAATGGTCCAGTTATTTGTCCGCGGTCAGATGTATTTGTCTTCGCCCTTTTGGGCTCAGGCAAATACAGCTAACCTCGGACAAATAACTAGGCCACTATGATAGCACCTAATTGATAATATTATATCAAAAATTGGGATTTTCTATATACTGTTCTATAACAATGTAACAAGGCATGCATATATTTGATTATTAATCAACTATTACTATTAGACAATTGCGGTAGCAATACCAGATAATTGAAGAAAATATATTCCAGAACTCGTTCCATGTCGTACAAACTCTGCCAATATCAACATAACTCGGCTAATATGAGTTTCCTCCGTTTTAATTGGCTACAAAACTCGCCTTATATAAGATTTAAGAAATGGGCCATTTACATTGGCTGTCAACACTCGCATGGCATGACAATCAGTAGAAGGAGGTCACTATATGTTCAGATAGTGTACATAAAACATTATCTATTCACTTCGTTCATATTATGTCCCTAATATGTGTCTACTAGGGCAAACACAAGAAAGCAGAGGTTACTTGATGCTCCTTTCAAGACCTATTTATCGCTTTAATATTTATATCAGGGCGACAACCAGTAGGCGGAGATCAATATAGAGTCAGGTGATGTGCCAGTTTGTTCCTATTATGTGCTCTCTTGGACCACAAACAGTACTTTGTTGTCACACGATGTAACATTATAAGAGGCTCGAGTGTCCACTTTAGAAAATCATGAATTGTATACACAGAGATTGTTTATTATTGTTTAATGAACATTCTAATGAAAGAGGAATATTTTGCATACATAAAAATTAAATATTTACAGCTCCCCAACTTTGAACATCACATAAATAGCCTAAGGTCATATCTCGTATGTTCCTAGTATGTGCTTATTGGGCGATGACACTTTGTGTACAGCTGAGTACCAGTTTGTCCCCATATTTTGACTACTTTGCCACGTTGTCATGGCAAAGTACATTAAATGATCTGTTCGGGACATTATTGTTTTCTATTACGTGTATACGATGGCATCAACCAGAAACCGGAGTGACTTTATGCACAACTTAGGACTTGATTTTACCTGTTAGGTGCCAACTTGGACCACAAACTGTAGGATGAGGTCACATTCTTGTCACATAACATTATAAATAATATCGACTGTACGCTTTAGGCTGTCGTGTATTGTTATACACGGGTATTTTTATCACTATATAGTAAACATTCTAACAAAAAAATGAATAAATTGCATGTTTGAAATTGAAGTAGTTGCCCTTTTCTCGCGTTGAACCTGACACTTGCGACATTTATTCCTCATAACATATGAAGAGCAACAGTGACCTTTCAAGAAAATGACTTTATATAGTGTCCGAAATGTTTAACACAATCCGACCTTTGGGTAACATCGCAAAAACCTTTGGGAGACATGAAATTATTTTACCAGATGACAAAAATTTCTTTTGCCCGAAATTTGCTGTGTTTGAAAAGAATACAGTTCTGAATACGGGTTTTTATATTTACTGTTATCGCATTTGTTATTATTAAAGGACATAGAAGTAAATTGCCTTTTCAATTGCCTACCCATGACATGAATATTTTACCTCTGCCTAAAAGTAAAGTATTGTTTAGGATCAGAAAATGTATTGTCAGTAACAGTAGAATGTACCATGCTATAATATACCAATGAAGTTATGTTCATTAAACCTTTACCATCCGTTATAATGCTATTATATTTACATAATTAAGTGTATAACTAGAAGCGAATACAAATATTTCACTCGTCATTGAAGCGCAGTATTGATTTAAGAATGCTAAAATTTATCGCTGAAATAAGCAAAACATACTAGTCGGTTGCATAATATCACGTTCATCGCAGAATCTCATCTCCGAGGGGATCTATCACAGGATAGAAAATAGAAAAATCAGGACAATACGAACATAGTATAACCTTATAGCAACATTTAGAGTTTGAGGTTACCGGGCTTCTGCATTTAATGTATATTAATACCGTGAGATTACACAATGTAACACAATAACCCTGACAATATTGCTACTTTTTGTCCAAGGATTAAAAAGTTATTTGATAATGATGATCGGTGAAAAGCGGATTTCATGAAACAATGTGTTTCTTTATGGTATTATCAGTTTATAAACATAGATTCTGTGACGTCACGACATCTTAGTGATATGCGATTTCTGTTCATTAATGCAGTTTGAACGATCGGAGGTGCAAATACATACATACATGCAGCATAAATGAACAACAATTTAAATCATTCTTTACACAACATTAAAACCGAAATAACGTTAATATCTTTTGTTTCAAGAAACAATCTTAAATATGAATGTGATTAAAGGCATCTCATGCCTGGTTAAAAGAGTATCTTCTGGAGTGACAACAAGAAGGAGGAGGCCACTTTGTGAGGCTTAGGTCCGATTTGACCCTTATATGTGCTTATTTTGACGACAACCAGTCGGCAAATGTCACCTGATGCTCCTTACATGACCTATTTATCGCTTAAGTATGTATAACTGAGCGAACACATGTAGGATGAGGTCAATATAGTTTCAGTTCATGTCTGGTATTTTCATATTGTGTGCTTACTAAGGTACAATTGAGTACCAGTGTATATCATGATTCTAAATACCATAATGCGGATGTCACTTGATGTTCAGGACGAGTGTGTGCCTATTATGGGTACTTGTACCACAAACAGTTGGATGAGGTCACTCTGTTGTCACTTTAGATAAAATCGAGTTACAGAGTAAGGCTATTATGTATTAGTATACAATGTGAATTCTATAAATGAATAATGAACATTCTAACTATAAAGGAATACATCACATATACAAAGTCACCCTTCCCTTCTCCCCCCACCCCAACAAGCACTTTGAGCATGACATACGCGACATTTTTGGTCAGTAACATGTGAAGAACAACAATAATCTTTCTAGAAAATGCTTTAAAAAAGTGTCCGAAATGGATTGGCAATCCGACCTTTGGGTTACATCGTTGCAACATTTTGAAGACAAAAAAGTATGTCCAGACGGTTTAATCGGTTGTAATCCAAACGGTATTATATTTAATAATTATTTGTTTTTCCCAATGTTTGTTTTTGAATTTCATGTTATTCAACTTATTAGTTTTGTAGATCCAATGTTCTGATGAGTGTAAACACAATTTTGATATAAAAGGACATAGATGTATATTTACTTTTTAGCTGCATAGAAATGACATAAACCTTTTTTCCTGGGCCTTAAAGACAAGTATTCTTTAGGGTTTAGAAAAGTTATGGTCAGTAAGAGTAGTAAGTGCCATGCTAGAATATGGCATAAATGAATTATTTTCAGTAAAATGTTATTATCAATAATGGTGCCAAAACGCATACTTATGTTTATAATTTTAAACGTTTCTAAATGTCTCTCTCGTCTTTTAAGCGCGCTGTAGACTTAAGATTAATGTTTCCGCCTTACAGGCAAAACATACCAGTCAGTTGCATAATATCACGGTCATCGCCGAATCTTAATTTGGCGGGTTCGTCTGAGAGTTCAATAGTGATTTGATAATACCGATGATCGTAGAATAGCGGATTTGAAAAAATACTGTTGCTTTTGAATGGTCTAATTAATACAGATAGTTTTTATTACGCAAGAATTTCTTAGTGATAATGTATGTAACTTTTTTCTGTCGGTTTATGCAGTTTGAACGATCGGGCGCGCTCCTACATACGAGCCTACATACCGTATGAACGCACAGTAATAGTTCTTTTTCCTTAAAGTGACACTCTCATTCAAATTCAATCCATACACATGTATAACAAAGATGAATATTGAGAGAATAATATTTAACAACTCACTAATTAATGCATTTACGAAAAATATTAATGACTGTTAACAGGATTGTAACCGTATATCCAAAGGGTTGAAACGCATACATATTGAATGACTGGTACCTCAGCGTTTGTGTTGTGTTAAATAATGATATTGAAAAGATCGCTGAGTGGGTAAAAGTTTGTAAGTGTTTTCACCCGAACTGTATCTTAACCAAGTATAAAGCCATAAAGCCCTCAGATTATAAACAAAGATGTGTTCGTCAAATGTCTAGGACACACTTACAGGTTAAATATCAAAATGAACACTGTTGATAATACAGATTTAGACTGAGGCTAGTCCGGGATGAACAATGCATTCTATGAGTTTCAACAAAACGTGAGTACATCCATCCATCCTGACCGACCATTGTCCTGGCTGTATTTTGATAATTCATAATAAGGTTTTTTTCAAAACGGCTTTGCCATGAAGGTTCATCATTATGAGGCGACGTGGTGCACACATCAGCCAGGCCTTAAGGTAACACTCAGAGGTCAACAGTTAAATAGTACTGTTGATACATTCATTAACTAAGTACATAATAAATTAAGAGGTTCGATTTTTTTGCTTTTCAAAGTTGATCGTAACCAATGATATATTATTATAAACATCAAGGTTTTCGTTTAGGACTGGAATTTTCCTCTGATGTGCCTATTAGGGTGACAACCAGTGGACGGAAGCAGTAAATGTTCAGCTCGGACTGGAATTTCCCTCTCATGTGCCTATAAGGACAATAACCAGTAGGCGCAGATAGCTATAAATTCAGCTAAGGACTAGCAATTCTAGCTGATACGTTTACTAGGGCGACAAATTATGCATCATCCTTATCGGTTCACTTCGTGCATATTATGTCCCTAATATGTATTTATTAGGGC
The DNA here is from genome assembly GCF_026914265.1 of Mya arenaria. NCBI lineage: Eukaryota > Metazoa > Mollusca > Bivalvia > Myida > Myidae > Mya > Mya arenaria. The sequence goes on from NC_069126.1 coordinate 41,476,217, forward strand.
ATCAACCAGAAACCGGGGTCAATTTGTGCACAATTCAGGACTTGTTTTGACCTGTTATAAGCCTACTTGGACCACAAACTGTAGGGTGAGGTCACATTCTTGTAACTTCATATAACATTACAAAAATGCAAATTGCATGTTTGAACCTGACACATGCGACATTTGTTACCCGTAACATATGTCGAGCAGGAAAATGATTTAATATAGTGTCCGAAACGTTTAACAAAATCCGACCTTTGGGTAACATCGCAACAACCTTTGGGAGACATGAATTTACCAGATGACAAAATTTTCTTTTGCCCGAAATTTGCTGTGTTCGAAAAGAATACAGTTCTGCAAACGGGTTTTTATATTTACTGTTATCGCATTTGTTATTATTAAAGGACATAGAAGTAAATTGCCTTTTTAATTGCCTACGCATGACATGAATATTTTACCTCTGTCTAAAAGTAAAGTTTTGTTTAGGATCAGAAAATTATACCGAAAAGTCACTGTGTTAAAAAAAGAATATAGTTTTGCATATGGGTTTTTACATTTAATGTTTTCGCATTTGTTTGTTTTTTTGCTTTTTATTTACTTTTGGTTGATTTTGTTTTTGTGGGTTCATTATTCCTCCGAGTTGAAAACACATTTTAATATAAAAGGACATAGAAGTAAATTGCCTTTTTAATTGCCTACGCATGACATTTATATTTTATCTCTGCCTAACAGTACAGTTTAGGGATCAGAAAATATATTGTCAGTAAGAGTAGTATGTGCCATGTTAGAATATGGCATATATACATTATTTTCAGTAAAATGTTATCATCAGTAATGGTGCTATAACATATATATGTATATGATTATAATTTTAAACGTTTCTAAATGACTCTTTCATCTTTTAAGCACGCTGTAGATTTTAGATTATTGTTTTCACTTAATAGGCAAAACATACCAGTCAGTTGCATACTATCACGGTCATCGCAGAATCTCATATTTGGCGGGATTTGTCCGAGGGTTCAATAGTGATTTGATAATTATGATGATCGTAGAAAAGCGGATCTTAAAAAAAACTGTTGTTTCGGAATGGTAAATTCTGTTCTGTTAATAAAGATTGATTTTATTAAGCCACGATTTCGTAGTGATAATGTATGAACCTTTTTTCTGTCTGTTTATGAAGTTTGGACGATCGGAATCCCGCCTAAGTACGAGTCTTCAAGCGTTATGAACGCACAGCAATGATTTGTACGTCAAATGTCAAGGACACAATACAAGTTGAATATCAAAATGGATACTGTTAATTGAATTTATTTTGACTGAACTTAGACCGGGTTGAAACTTTACCATGTATACTAGGATTTTCAACAAAACGTAAGTACACAAAGTACTTCAGCTGATCCTGAGCAAACATTGTCCTGGCTGTTTTGATCATTCATAGTAGGATTTTCAAAACTGTTTCACAATTATAAGGCGCCGTGGCACACACATCAGCCAGGCCTTAAGGAAACACTGAGAGGTCAACATTTGAAATAGTACTATTGAAACATTAATTAATTGAGTACATGTTGTTTGTGTTTGGTTTTTTGTTTGTTTTTGTTTTTCAAACGGCCCTCGTTCGATTGTTTTCCAATTAAGTATTCAAGAACGAGATAATTATTACCCATACTGGACTATCTAGACATAAACATGTCGCCCTTAGTCCAGTGCATGCTCTTTTTCACTGGATACAATTTATTTTCTATATTTGAATATCTGTTATTGAATGAATTAGGTGTGGGTCAAAAACCTACAATGTACTTGGACCCGAAGCTTTATCAAAATAACACCATCAACTTGCATAGCATACACCATGTATCATTCTGGACTTCTATTAGTACAATGGTTGTGTACAAGCTTTAAATGAGAAGAATTTAAAAATTGTTTATAACATATACATTTTTCCGATATTTTCTTTCTTGATGCGTTCGTTCGTTTGACGTTATGTTTTTGTGGTGACATGTATTTAATAGTTTATGATTAGACCGATATGTAAAATCATACTCATCCTTTCATGTAAAAACGAAATCAGAAAAGAAAAAGAAAAGTTTTGTCACCACAACGTGGATAATACATCATCAAAATAATTGTAATAGTAAGTGTTTGTATACCGGGCTCGATAGGGTTAAAAGTTGATTAATATATCGTTCTTTATGCCATGCATAAGTCCATAAAGTCCTTTTCGTTTTATTCCATAATTTCAAACAGTAAAATATATGTGAAACACTGAATATTCTATAAGTTGTTCGATTTAGAAAAAAATGGCATCTAGTACACTATATGAATTTATTATAGACTTAAGGACAATATACCTGCCAATGAATGAAACGGTTGTGTCTTAAATACAGAATCCTTCACGTTCTTACGTCAAGTTATGCGAACTCAAAGATTGAAGTAAATACATAAAAGTTGATGATATGCTTGTCACAAGATTTTCAGGACATTCGTACCTAAGGACCTATGAAAATTTATATGTCCCAAAAGTGCATTTTTTAAATTTTCAATCGATAATCTCTGCTCAGTGTAGATTATGAATAAAATTCAAACAAATGTAAATATTCCGTAAAATTATGTTAGTGTTATTGTTCTGTTCTTCCCTCTATTTTTGCAGGAAAAATGGCCTTTGTAAGCTTCATGTAAATAACGATATGATCTTAAGCGATCCTTCCTGAAGAATAAAAATCAATGTATATTGTATGTCGCTTAAACGTATTTCATATGAAAGCTCTTTTCCATGTAAATTCAATAAGGATTTTGTTTAAACCTTGATAATTATAAAACATACGTTTTTATTTCCGACTCAATTTAGTCAACGTATTGATTCAGATATATCATTGGTGTATAAATGAGGTAAAAGTCATGTTAAGAAACACGAAGAAACCTTACATAAACACAACTGTGAATTTACTGCTAGGATGTGTTTGCAAAGTGTTTGTTATGATTGTGTTAATTTGTTTTTAAAACATGCAGTAAATGCCTTTTAATAATATAATAGTGATTCACCTTTTCGTTAGTCAAAATTAAACAAAATATTATGTCAAATAGTCAATAGGTTTTCTAAACTTGTGATAAATCTTTTTCCGTTATCGGGATTTCAATAAAAAACATAATCGAATCAATTTCAATTTAAGCCTCATTATCCCGTTTAAAATTCCGCTTCTTTGACCTCATTCCTTTCGGGTTTTTTTTATACTTCAACGGTTGTCTTGACTTCTATCGTGTAACCATAACCTGGGTTTAAGTGAAAACATCAACCCCCACTTTATAACAATATAATTCCACAAATAGTAAAAAGAGTTGAAACTAAACTAGGTGTCGTGCTACCAATGAACACATCCTCTGCGAGAGACATCGTAAAACGAAAGAGTATGTCTGAAAAAATGAAGTTCGATTTTTAATTGAAATAATTTTTATAAATTGATGGGAAAACTATTTTTGAATGAATTAAAATGTTCCTAGATTCATTTTGATACATATTTAAACGAATCTTTGAATCTCAAACGTAATTGTCAAAATATCTTATATTTGTTTTACATCGTCTACCCCACATTTACATGTGTTATGCCAAAGTTAAAAATACAACAACACTGTTTTAAAACGGTTTGCTGTTTAATACGCCACGGTTTAATTTTTCGGACTCTACTTAATTAATATCTGGAGCCGTATAATAATTAAGTATGTAAACCCCTTTTAAGGGGCGTAGGTTAGAAATGGGAAAGAGGGGCAACCTAACTCCTTTATCAACCACAACGAGATCGACACATGGAAGAAATTGTTCGACCGCATACACGATGGAATCAAGAAAACAACGGTTAGTGGCAATATCAATTTGCTATTCAATCTAGGGAAGGTTCGTGTGTCGCTTTGTTTAAATGGGCTATAGATACGCTGAAAGATGATGTGCAGACAGTCTTGGGCTCGCGCCGGGACCTACCGCCTGGAGCGAGTGTTGTACCTTCTTATCGTTTATTGTGCATTTTCTCACCTGCTGTTACCGCTTTTATACAGTATCAAATATTCAATTATAATTGTCAAGTGCACCTTTAAAAAAATTTTGGAGAGATAAACTGCACTACATTCATTAAAACAAATTATTTTTCTAAGTGTAATTTTAATGTATGGTTTCTGGTGGTTGTTTCTCAATACGTTATAAATAATACGTTACTGATTTGTTTTGCAGTCATTATTTTCTTAGAAAAAGCCTCATATAATTAATTCGAATGGTTTAACAATCAAACAGATACGAGTGAAACTTAATCAAAATGAATATGTACATATTTTCATAGCATTTCAGCTTTTCAAATTAAAAACATAATAAGTTTACATTGCATTAGATTTCACTCTTATTTCAGTTCTGAAAATGCACGTGCATTACGTGTGTCCCTTGTACTTTAAGGAATGCCATAACGGTAGATATTAGCAAAGAGTAGTTTCTATTTGTTATTGAAAGTACAGGAACAGTTGGTTTGTAACGACACGTCTGTTTAAGTTGAGAAGAAAACGTATGAAATCGCAGACGACATTACACCAGAGACATATATATATATATATATATATAATCCAATCGCCAATTCTTCCTCCAAGTATAGGGTCGTCGATGTCTGTGCCTCCATCAGACAATTTCGTTTTGGCATTGGCATAACAGGATTAAGGCATCATACACAACAATTTCAACTTTTCGTATTAAACTATTACTTAAATGAGTCATTCATGCTGCAATGTGCATATAGTCATAATAGCTTGTATTTTCTATACCCATTTCATCATTATTGATGTTCTTCCAGCACACGAAAATGAAAAAGGCTAGCTGCTAACTACGCTTTTGGATACAGGAGACACGTTTTTGACATACATAATCCCGCCGGATGATGTATTCCGACAACCATATCATTGCTCACCGGTATCGGCATATATAGGGAGAAAATACCGAAATACAAGGTTACTAGCTTGTCAACATTTTCCGGGTGGTTCCGTGGTCTTGTGTCACACTAGTAAATCCAGGGACAGCAGTTTCGATTCCCAACCGCAACACTAATATACTTATCATCTTCCGGGATGGACGTTAATCGGGGTCCCGTGTGACAGTGCTATACTTTGCGGCACGTCAAAGAATTGGATTGGCTCACACCAGGGCTGTATTGTGTCTGTGCACCATTCTCGAACTATTTTAAATAACTAACACTCTTACCAGAGCACTCGTCGATTGGGCAAGGCCTGAGTGTGAGTGTAAAGAAGCTTACACACCAACGGGTGGTTGAAGCAATTCAGCAACCCCGTCATAATTGCAAACAATGATGCATTTTTACAAGAGTAATGCAATGATGAAACGGCAATAGAGTATGTCATTGGACAAGCAACATGTATGTGGTTTAATAATAATGACATAGATTATGTTGTTATTGTTTATTAAGGTTCATAAACCTTCATCTTAGTGTGAGGGTAAGATCACAACCTAGCCCGACTTTGAATTAAAATTAACTTCAAATATTGTCATGAACACAGCAAACAAAATACAAGGAATAATAATTTGACAATATATTGAAAGGATTGAGGAGATGGCTACATAAATCATGGTTACCGAACTGGCATCTTAACGTTGTCAGTAGGACTAAAGTATTAGGTTAACCGATATTTACCGCTTTAATCCGAACAGGGTCTGCCGCGAGACACTCAGACCTCTCTACCGACTGAGTTAAGTAGTTAAGTTATTGAACCTTTTGCCGACATATACAGTACAACCTTTGGGGTACTTAACCCAAAGGTTGTACTTTTTCATGAACATCCGGCGCTTAACCTTTAGGCGACAGTCAAAAATTGTATATTCTCGATGGCTAGTATTTTTGAAAAAAGCATCATTAATAATGCTTTACTACATTTATTTATGCATATTTTATGAAGGAAAATGCAAAGGATATATTATTATAGGATATATAGCATTTAATGATAATGTCTTCCAAAGGTTGTTCAAATTGGCAAAATATCCCAAAGGTTGAATTTGTATATATATATATATATATATATATATATATATATATATATATATATATATATATATAACTTGGTATGCTGGTGAACTGCATCTGCTTCCTTTCAGCAGAGCAACACAATGATATGTTTTTTTAAGTTGTGCTTACATATTAATTTAAAACATAGCTGAAAACACATTTAATTCCTCATAGTTCTTCGTAGTTTTTAGCTCGACTATTCGAAGAATAAGGAGAGCTATACTACTCACCAAAGCGTCGGCATCGGCGTCACCCCTTGGTTAAGGTTTTTCGTGCAAGCACACATAGGTTAATATCTCAGCAACGACTTGAGGTATTGCATTGAGACTTTATACAATGGTACTCAACCATTCAACGTACTTAAATAACCCGGCCCCAATATCACGCAAATACTTAAGTCAAATCTCAATCTCTATCTCAACTCATTTTACCACATAAAAGCATCGTATTATTCAAAATCTTGCATGTTTTCATACTTTTTGTAAACCTATTTTCTCATAGAATGTGTTATCTAAAGATTTTGACAATATTTCAAAGAAATCTTATTCTAGAACAAAATATATACTTGAGTATTTGATAAAAGGCAATGAATTGAACTCAAGTACATTTTTTAGCAATAAAACAGCTTTCAATTGGAATCAAGACCAAAGGTTTGATCAACATATTCAATGAAAGATTGCGTTTAAAAAAAATGTGAAAACATATTCTTGTTTCCAATAAATTTTGTATAATATGGTTAAATGAGTTGAGATTGAGTTTGAGATTTGACTTAAGTATTTTCGTGATATTGGGGCCAGGTTAGATACCTCTAGTTTGCATTTAATGCAAATAATTGCCCTTTATTATTCGACTTAGAAAATATGGTTAAGGTTTTGCGTGCAAGCACACATTGGTTAAAATCTCAGCAACTACTTGAGGTATTGCATTGAGACTCGATACAATGGTACTCAACCATCCAACCTACATTATTAACCAGGTATGATAACTCTAGTTTGCATTTAATGCAAATAATTGCCCTTTATTATTCAACTTAGAAATTCTGGTTAAGGTTTTGCGTGCAAGCACACATAGGTTAATATCTCAGCAACTACTTGAGGTATTGCATTGAGACTTTATACAATGGTACTCAACCATCCATCCTCCTAAATTAATTAAGTAAGATAACTTGCATTCAATGAAAGTTGTCAAAACGTTCAATCTGTGAGAGTGCAGCTTTAACAATCTGACTTTTTAAAAATATTTTATAACATGATGTTGCCATCATAAAATGCCCTGTAAATCATAGAAATGTAATTTATTATATAAATAGAATATCCCATTCGTGGTCATTTAAACAAAATTTATTAAGTTATGTTTACTGAATTGTCAAAAATTGCAGCTTACGGTATTTCAATCAATTTTAGAAAACTTAAATAAATAAATGAAAAATAAATTCCTTATTGAACGAACACTCATGCTATCCTCTATGTTTGGCAAACGGGGAATACACTGAAATCACAATTAGGCATTCAAATTAATAATCTGATGTTAAACTAATACATCATAATATTAGCATCGTTGGCAACTACAGTACTTTTTCTGTTAAATTTCATACACAATGAAGCATAGCAATGTTGATCTGACGATGAATAATTAGATATAAATAAATTAATCTATAGATTTATACTTCTATAATTGATCTCATAATTTTCATATGTTCATAAGAATTCTGCCGAAAGAACTGTAAGATAATTTGGATTCAAATAAGAAATACATTTATACACACCTTAGGGAAGGAACACTACAGCACATACAGTTAGTATTTGAATACGATGTAACACTAATAAATTATTTCCATTGATTTATTTTTACATTATATTAGAACATGTTTTGTAATCTTTTAATGATTGAGTGATCGTTGGAGCGAGCTAAGCTTGCAAGCCCTTTTTAACAATTCAGATTGTACACAATATGTTCAAGTTTACTTAGATTGCAACGTCTTTTCTGCAAGCAGGGGACCAAATTATAACCTCGTATCTGTTAAGTTATCAAACTGAAAGTTTTAGTAATTAATTGTGATACTTATTGGACGCCGATAGGCTATTTCATTCTCTTGAAATGAGTGTTATAATCTAATCGGTATGACGTGTTATTGTTGTCTATCTTATAAATACTTCAATCCTTAAACCGTCCGTAGTGTGAAGAATTTTTTGTAACGTATATTCAAAAAATCAAAAAAAAAATATCGGTGCTACTTTGTCCAGGCTTGCAAACGTCGATGACTTAAAATATTGTTATCAGTTGTTAAAACATATCTGCCTTATTTTGAAGTACACTTGGTTTAGAACATTGAAAGCTTCGCATCATCTTCAAAAGTGATTAGAATTTCACATGTACACATTCCTAATATTCTATATGATCGTGGCGATCCATTATTGCTGTACATAGATCATATTATAAATGCCAAAGATTCGTTAACGGATTATATATTTTTTTCAGCTAAGGAAGTGAAATCTTTATAAGCATGATAAAATACACTGGTCAAATTAGAAAGTGGGACTGTTATTATAATTGGCAAAATATGAAATATATTGAGTATCGATATAGCAAAGTGATCAAGCTTAAAAGCCTCTACATATTTTCACACAAAAAATCATCTCAGAAATAGCAATTAACGCCCGAATTGTTGATATGATGTAGTTGTTGAAAAGAAAATGTACACTACTTACTAATGGTATTTAGCGGGAAATAAGTCAATGGTGAATGGCGATAAAAACAATCTCCTTAGGCATACAGTGTGAACAACAATAATTGTTTTTGCCATTTCGTTTGTAGAAGTAGAAGATATTGTTGTAGAAGTAGCAGTAGCATCAGTAGCAGTAGTACCTGCGCCAGCAGTACATACATCAGTAGCAGTAGAAGTAGCAATAACATAAGTTGTTGTAGTAATAACACTAACTGAAACATCTCGAACACAAACGAGCAATGATCATGTTTCCTACGTACCAGTAACGTGCACGGCAAATTGAACACCATTTGTTATCCATTGTGGTAGCATTGTTTGCGTAACAAGTATCATTTATCCTTAGAATATGTCTGCTGAACTTTGGTTGGATTTGTTGAACAATTATTCACAATGGATAATCACCATTAAAGAAAACAGTGGCCGACAGTCCCTCATTTCTGCTGACGGGGAAGACAAGTATTGTTCGCTCTTTCGGTTCATAATTGTTTAACTGAAGTACTGGAAACTCTTTCTTTTCATATTTTCAGTTTTACAATAAGTCCCATCTTACTTTAATATTAATGAAACAAGTTCCTATTCACATACAGTCGGCACAAATAGTTCATTGTATTTAAAAGAGAAACAAAACTCATTTAAGACGTCATCCACTAAATCAATCTTAATTCCGAGTCTAAATTTTGAAAAAGGTATAAAATTCATGCTGGATGTTTGTATTAAATAAAAAGGTATACTCATACATAAATACATGGACAGAAAGAGTTTGCAAAACATTATGGTATATATAAGCAATATTTTGCAAACTCTTTTTCTTTTATATTGTCAAAAACTACTCTGATAATAACCAAAACAGTAATAGTTTTGATTGTGCTTTGATTTGTTAGGCATGCCAAAATTATATAGTATATACCATATATAACTTGACCACATTGTCCTGATCCACCTGACCTCTATAAGCATAATTTCAAAGCTGTTTGTTTAGCTGAATGCATTTTCAGACCATTTCTTACCGGTCAATACGATTATACACGTGGTAAATACAAAACTCCAGCTCATTGCATTTTTGTAGCGCGCTGAGTATTTTATTGTATTGATCTACTTCTAATACACGTTTATTATATGTTCCTATGAGTAATATTATCACAGTTAACTTAATTGTTTAAATGTGTTCTTATTATTTATGATAAGGCTAACATGTAAATATATTTCCAAACAAACAAACATTTCCTGTTATTTGAGTTTTCGGAAAAAGGAACTGCACTCATAACAAAAGTTATTGCAACTTTATACTCGAGTTCCGCGAGTGAGCATCATTTTTATTATGTTTTGTAATGGGGGAGGTAACTGATTTGTACCCTGATGGCAAGTACTCTCTAAAGATTACTTGCGTTATAAGTGAAAAGCGTTGCAATTTATCAACACGCTTGTTATTTACAGTTAATCACCGCCTACGATGATTCACTTTCGGGAGGAACTTTTAGGAACTTGGACAAATGATTCGAGCGACGTGTCATTTGGAATTATTCCATTAAATTCGCAGGATGGACATTATTTATTCCTCCCAACTGCGTTTTTTTGCCTGCGTTCGACAGGTTGCACCGGGCCGTCCAGTTTATTTCGTTTCATTTGCCCTGCGAATTTCTGCTGTTTAATTAAATTATAAACAGTGTCCGCTTTACGAGATTAATCAAAAGGAAAGTGTTGGTTAACATTCTGAACAAGCATCGATCTGTATGGCAATCATGCTCAACAGAAGAGTTTCACCACTCGACATAATAATTAATAAATATAGTTATTGTCGTTGTTTATTTTAATGCTGTGTTTAATGACGATTCCTGGTGTTTGTTCCAATTCAAAACACTCGTAAATCGTAATAGCGTACATTAGAATAACTAGAAGTATTTTCGTGTTCAAAGGTAAACACCGTTACTAAAGGGAAGACTGTGCTTACATGTTTACGTGTAGTCATTAATGAATAACATTTGAATGATGTTGTATTACAATATCCAACTAACAAGTTTAATATCAATGTATACATGCATCTGAAAAAAAAATCGTCACTAAGAAACGTCATAGCAGGTGCCCGGCTCTTTAAAGATGATTTAAGTTGGTCTGCTTAGGTACTGATGTTTGGAACTAACTAGAGTCCCGTTGAATGCATATGCATGGCATTCTTGTCAAATTTTATGTTTTTGTGATGGATTTCTCATACTTCGCTTTTGGCATCATGCTTGATATTCCTTCTGTGTTGCATTCAATTTAATAACATTATGTGGTTATATCACTGCTACATCGTTATGTTTGTTAATCTCAAAATATGCACATTGTTATGGATCACGCTAAAGATATTAATAGTATTTTTGTAGACTATTTTCAGTTACATTTTTGTTGTCCAAAATGCTATACTAATTCATCCACGGCTTTTCTTGCAAACCTTTAATAACTTTTAACATTAAAGGCAATTAGTTCGTTACATTGATAATGTACTTCCAAGCGAAGTAACACTTCCGTGACAAGTTGAATCAGGGATATAGTGATTACAGAAAAAATGCTTATTCCATCGGATACTGTAGACAAATCGACCGAAACACTGACAAAATGTATTTAAATAAGACTTCTCTTTGCAATGGGGAGTAAACCATGATCATTGTCCTTACTAGTACCACTCATGTATTGGTATTTATCTGTTTCTATTTGCAATGCCAAGGCTTCTAATGTAGACTACTTTGGTGTTATTTCTTAAAGTAACAGTCTTATTCAAAACCAATACATACACATGTATAACAAACATAAATTTTGAGTATTAAACCTTTAGCTATTTACTAAATAATACATTTATGGAAAATACTTATTACTGATAGCAATATTTAAATTGTGTATTTGATAACTGAAAACGCAAAAATATTAAATGATTGGTGAGTGCTAAAAGATTAACTGTGATCTACTATCGTCTCATAAGGTAGTAATACTGTGTTTTTTTCACATTTCTTTCAAATTAAATTCGGTATCCTTCATAAGAACCATTGTTTTTGACATCTTTTTTGGTATATTAAAATACGTAATTGTATTAATTGTGGTAAATCTTATTTGGGAGTAAGAGTGCATCATTAATCTATTGATTTAAAATAAAATTGAAGTTATCATTGTTTGCAGTGCTCTTATCCATCTTACTTTTTGCTATTGTCTGCATGAATGATTAGAAACGGTTTTTGTATTTACTTTGTTCAACATGTAATCATTTTTAAATCTATATGCTTTTATTTCCAGGTTTCATTGTTATGTTTGTTTTGTTGTGTATTTTTGCTTTTCATGTTGGAAAATAGCTCATTGAGCTAAAGTTTCTTGTGTGTTTTTTTAAATCCGACTTAAAATAAAAATTATTGTATCTTTTTATCTTTTATGTAGGCTTAATTATACGAATTGCAACTTACGCATATGTTTAAAGGCCCGCATACTGCCTCTCATCCTATCAACCTCTGCTGTGCTTCAGCCAATGGAGTTGTATTCTAAGTCAATTAAATGAAATGTTCTTACTCTGCCAGTTCTGAATCATTGAGATTTTTTCCTCAGGTCATATAACTATTACATATAACGAAAAAATACCTATGATTAAAAAAGAAAATCGCCATCGCCATAGTCTGTTTTTAAACAAATTGGAAGGGTAGAGGTCTTGTTTTTTATATTTCGAACGCTCTTTCTAACTTATTTCTGCCAATATCCGGAGGGAAAAATAACGTAAGACCTAACGTCGTTTCAGAAATAAGATTTACAATTTTCGAAAGAAGAACAACAAATTGTTGCGTTTAAATGATTGTTACAGTACACCAATTTCTGCGATTATTGAGGAAAATGATTTGTGTGGTTACCAATACAGTCGTAGGGCAGATATTGAAGTTTTTTTCACAGAGTTTGTTTGTAGACCTAGCTCATAAAACACTTTCGATTTCTTACAGGTTAAGGTTAGACAATGTTCTTATTTAGTTTCCTGGGGCTCGCAACGGCAACCATACCTTTTCATAACGCAATACGAAAAACATAAGCACTAGTACACTTTATTTTAAGCACATTTGTAATTAAATGACCAGTTTCACACAAAATCATGTACATCAACATAACAGCTGTATTTATACACAATTAAACACGTAATAACATAATTAAGTTGTTATTATTTCCATTTGTTAATAGAACAACAATGAAACAAACACTCATAGCGTGTTTGTTATCTCATCGCTTGTTATAATATTCATAGTGGCCGTTTTGCTTTAAGTTGGTAGTTCGGATTTAGATAAGTATTACCACCATGCTAAAACATATCTGAACTACATGGGCGAGTACAACAGCCAAACAATTATGTACTGTTATAAGGTTTAAGGTAAACGAATTAAATCCTTACAAAAAATCAACTATATGCACAAAATATAGAAAACACATATATCATAGTTCCAGTGTTTTACTAATACCAATTTATTGTTTATCAATAACTGTTCAGCGATGCACATCAAACACCTGGGGTTTACCTGGTCTACAAGATCTCAGCATCAAGACAGCCCCAACATTGCACAATTAAACCCTAAGGCCTATTACGAGCCTACAACAACTTATAAACAATTTTGGGCAACAAAACAAAATATAAACTTATAACAATTTTTTAGTACTCAAGGGCTAAATACAAACAATCTCATTGAATTAATATGAACACAGAGTAACATTAACAGTGGCAACTCCTCCAAGGTACGATGCAATCGGACAAGACACCAATGTCAATGCACTTATAGTACAAAACTAAACAAAAACATTGAGGATTTTTGTAAAAATTTAGCGCCCGGAGTAGAAATCTATAAAGCGTTGGTAAACATTATAGATAAAATTGACAGGTTTACATTAACGTATGATTGGACTGATAAATAAAGGATAAATGATACGCAGCGATTAGGACATAGCGAATGATTAACAGACGATTACAATGCACTTTTTATTTGTTGTCTTATATAAAATGCACAATTGTCAATATATTACAAGCTAGAAGTACATAATAGAACAACATCAATACATTTTCTAACAGTAAACATTGACTTAACGGCCATAAAACGGTTTGTGAAATCGAAGTGATTACAGGAATTCCGAATGACACAAATACGACTATGAGTAAATATTTTGACTTGTAACCAACATAGTTTATATAGCATGGATATAATTTGCGTCCGGTGGGATGGTCCGACGGTCTGTTCGGGCGGATTGGGTATCCACATAGTCGTAGTGGCTGACATTCTCGTTTGAACGGACTTGGACTCCTTCCGTATTCAAAAGTGGCGTAGCGTTTTCGTTCTCGATTGCACTTGCAGGCACTCCTCCCTTCAAATAACTTTATTATTATCATTAACAGTATTGGTGACAACCTGTTTAAAGGAAAACTGAGAAACATGATATAATTATTCCAAGACACATACAAAAACCTCTTATCAAAGCAATGCATAATATATAATGGTAACGCTTATGGTAGCTGAGGATGTAAGAACCTCTCACAATCACATACAGCCCTCAGTGGCTTCTAACAACACGATATCACAAGTGTTGTATGAAACCGCTTCGCTCTCGAGTAGTACGAAGCCACTGAATGATTTAGTTACGAAAATTGTATAATCACCCCAATCCTGACATGTGAAAGCTTTAAACCAATCGTAAAATATAATTCATGTACAACGTCACATGTTTTTGAATACGTGTATTGAAGCTACACTCTCACAGATTGAACGCTTTGACAACTTTTTTTATGTTTTGTCTTGGAACGAGCCAATATTTGCAAAAAATCAATGGAAACCAGTTAATATGTAAGACTGTTGACAAAAAATTAGATCGCAGATTTTGATATTTAAGTTCAAGATTTGATGTTTTATGGATTTAGTTACGATTTAAGCCATAAAACATTAATTTTTTAACAGAAATATGAAAATCTACGATCTCATTTTTTGTCAGCAATCTTATATTATTGGTTTGCAGATATTTACGCAAATATTTGCTCTTTCCAAGACAAAAAATAAAAAAGTTGTAAAAATGGTATATCTCTGAGCTTTAAATAAGAATTTCAATTTTAAAGCATTGAACAGGTTTTGAATAACGATGTCTTACACGTCTGGCAACATAAACTTGACTTAAATCGGGAACTTAAACAATATATGGTTCTCGATAACGAAGACTTTACATTTGTAGGCTATAAGTTAAGGATATCTTACTAAATGTTGAAGCGTAGTAGTCTCAATATTAGACTGAATTTCATCGTACACATGTGAACTTCGCTCTTCAGGTCTTCTTCGAACCATTTCAAAAACTGTGTCAAAAAGACAAATGTTTTTTATCAAGCATGTAATTACTGTGTTCCTGGGATTAAAAACAAAATGAAATGTTTACAAATTCCAAAACACTCGAAGACATTCTTTCGCTAATCTGAATGCCATTGCACTCATGTGAACGTCAACATTGAATGTAATTCCTTTTTTGTACACACGATCAGCGAATTTAACCGATGTCACCAATATTCAAGTATAGCATTAAAACCAATGAAAATCATTCCTCAGAATGCATTGGTGATTGATCCAAGGTTCATTGATAAACATTAGCGTTATAATCATATAAGTGTGTGTATTTCTGCGCAACTTTATTTGTTTTTTATCCTATTTCTCATAAATGATTACTAGAGATTTCGTGTCTGCCGAACATGTTTTCCCAGCTTCCCTTGCAATATCGATCCAGTGTCACTGGTGATGCAATGTCGTTTTAACATTAAAGTCTTCCCTTCAATCTTGTGTCCCTGCTGATGAATCTTACAAACATATATATCTCAAATGGTTGTACTTTCTCAGGCTTCAATTATGAGTGTTCGTATGCAGAGACAAGTTGTGCTGAATTTATCAGTGAAGTTACAAGCGTCCCTTGATAGACAAACATAATCAACATTTTAAATTTCTCGAGGTCGACACATTAAACTGAATACATTTCCGAATGACAGCCTTTGCAAATTTATGTGCCGTTTGTTACTATAATCACAGACAATCAATCAACATTTGATTACTTTGATTCAAACCTAGGATTAGCGTAATACTTCACAATTGTATTCACTGTCTTAATTCCAGTGGTTTTGGGTTATATAAACAAAACTGAATATTTTAATATTGTATCAATGAGCTTATTATTGACAGTTGAATCCTTAAAATAATTCAACTGTATTTATGATATATTTTATATATAATTAATTTAGATATGTTTTATGTATATTTAACTCATGATATGTTTAAGTAATCAATTTTAAAGTCTATGTGTGTGACGTATGTTACCTTGTTTGTAGATACTAAGCTGTATATAACACTTTTTTAACAAAGACAAATCAATAGAAAGCTACCTTATGATATATATCACCAGGATACATGATGGCATGTTCAAAGGTTTTAAAAAATATTAAGGCTTGTATGTATATTATACAAGAAATGATAACTTACCGCCGTGATTTTCAACACTAAAACAGAACGCAACAATTATTTTGTTTAGTTTAATGAGAAATGTACTTAAACTGCCTTTTCGGAAAAAACTGTCCGGAATGAGTTGCACAATCTATCAAAAAATAAATAAATCCAATTTTGCAACTTGATAGCAGATATGTCAAATTTTAAATAACTAATTTAAACTTGCAATTGATACGTACATTTCTATTGTGTTGACTGCGTTTTCCCTTCGTCGTTTAAGAAATATACATCCTATAAAAAAGTATTATATATACCAAATTTAGAAATAAATAGCTGTTTTGAGGAGTCTACGTATCTTATTGTATTTTGCAACTAGATACGTTGTAATACGGTACATAACATAAAATTGAACAACAAATAAAGTAGAACAATTAAAAAGGTATCATAATAGTTAACTCATACTAAATGATTTTTCACACAACACGTGTTTATTTCTAACCGTTTACTCCAGTCGACCCTTTCAAAACTTCCCATTTTGCGTATTGTACAAAAAACTGCTTTTTACTTAATTCAGTATCTATATCATTTTGACATAAGAACCTCTTGCAATATTAAATACAATGGTGAAACATGTGCATCTTATATTTTTTATTCAAGATTAATATTATGTTTGGAATGCATTGTGTGTTAATGGCTAATCGCTGAATAATGATATTTGTTTAAAAAACATATTTGTATGAAACAGAGTGCTTAACTTTGGAAGAAAAAAGTCCGTGACAAAATTAATGAAATATCTGAACGCATCTGGATGTATAAGGCGTTTGGATTTGGTCGACGATGCTATCAGGAAAATGATATATTTACAGTTTTGCACTCAATTTACAGCCATTGAATGAAAGGTAAGAACTATCATTATCATACCTCAGATGAATGAGAAATTAGTTAATTTGATGAGAGTATAATATACAAAATCCTTACTTCCGATTACAAACAAGATGCAGAATCCACAGAAAACAGCTGCTCCGATAAGTACATTGTTGACTGGGAATCGATATGTTGAAACAAATGCATGAATGTCCTTTTCATGGGATTGACTATCTGCAATATTTTTTTTCCAATAAGATTGTAATATCTTTAAAAGAAACTAAGGAAAGACATGTCATGATTATAAGTTTAATAAACATCTGAATAGTTGATTACAAACCCGTTGTCACTCAGCTTAAGACCTGCAATGTCCTTTTCTCTGAGTTTATTTTTTGGCAAAAAAGTATCCTTTCACCGTCGCCGGCATAGTTTACTGTTAACTGGCATTCGTCTAATAAGTCACAAGTCTTTAAAAAGTGCTATTTTTATCTTCCCACCAAAACGTATTTTGCCCATTAGTATTGCAATCATTGAGTCGGACCACTTAAAATGTAGTGTAGTCATTTTTGAGATCAGAACAAAATTGAAATTGATAAATAATTAAGAGTAAATAATAGTTATTATTCATTTTTTGTGATATCTGTTCCTTACTGTTTGGTTATATAGGTAAAACACTTTGATTGAAAAATAGCATAAAATAAAATTGCGTTCCGCAAAACGGATCTTTCTGCAAAACAAAGGCATTATTAGTATGGACATAGCAGTCTCGGTTTGATAGATATTGTTGCCGAAAGAAGACAACATAAATAAGGTCGTGTACGTACCTGAACATGATACGGTATAATTTTGAGTTAAATGGGATGAGAAATGATCGCATCTTGTGGAACATGTAATGGTTCCCCCAGCAATGCCGTTAGTCACTATGAACATCGCATTTGACACAAAACTGTAACTCCCATGTTCACCAATTGTCCCATCACTTATATCAATATATCTTAAGCCATCCCTGTTGCTTGACCATTCAATGGAGCAAGGTGGATTTGATTCATTCGTTTCACAAGAAAGGTATATGAAACATATATCACTATCGTTTTCTTCTTCTTGTTTTGTTTTGACGGACATTGAAATGTTTGACGGCGGATCTGAAAACAGAACACAACAATATCTTATAAAACTGTTATTGTTTACAATTCAGAAACACTAAGAAATAATAAATATCATATCCTTTCGTGCTACACACATTTATCACGAGAAGAATAGGTTTATTAGGTGTGTAAGGCCTTATCTCAATCATCTATTTTTAAACTTCTTTGCGTACGCATATCTTATACAACAAATACGCAGTTTAAACTTACATTTGATACTGATGTTTTTGCATATGGAATGATCTGCTATCCCAAAGGAGTTAATACCTTTCCGTGTGCAACACATTTTTTTTCCATTCCACAGTTTGTCTGTCTTTTTCACTTTAGCTGTGCTTGTAAAAGTATGAGAAGATCCATTAAATGAATCAGTTTGTTGAATTTCAGATATCAAATCTTTGCCGACAAGAATTTGTATTTCCGGAGCTGGGATAGCATTGCGCACTTCACAGATTGACGTAGAGCTTTCCCCATTAAGGTGTTTCGGAACTGTTAGCAAGGGCGTGCTACCTTCCTCTGGAATTAAAGCACAACGATATAACAAGATTCAATATTAAACAAGATTCAATGAATGTAATATCCACAATTAAACTAAGTATAGCTTGCCACTATATTTCTCTAACTTGCTTACCTACGCTGCATAGAACGCCATGTACTTCGTAAGGTGTTTGAAGGGCTGCATTAGAAACCTGACATGTCACATTCCGTCTTGAGAGTCCATCCATTTGTTGACGAACGTTACTGAAAAGGTACCAACCTTTGTTTTCTTTACTTTCAGCAAGAACAAAAGAATTTTGTCCAAATGAAAGTTTGATTTGTACAGGCTCTGTTCCATTTTCAGTCTTGCAATATATACCGGAATCTCCATAAAAATAAATACATTCTGTTGTATTAAAGTCAGCGGACTTTGGGCCGAGGACTGGGTAACTCGGTGGCTCTAAAAACAAAACAAATAATTTAAATCACTTAAAATTCCATATAACCATGAAACCTGAAGGTTTTTTACATTTCTGCTCGTGCATTTTTTATGCGGAGACATTGTTGTCGTTCTTGTGTACTTATATGACATCTTCCTATTTCAAGCTAACATAAAAACAAAACCCATATTTAAGTCAGAATGCTCGGTGAAGTCAAAGCAAAGTACCTGGAATATAAAGCTTCACAGAATCCGTGTTGAAATCTAAATAACAAAATAGAATATACGACCCCTCATGCCGTTTTTCTAAGTTAAATACAGTCAATATGTACAAATATTCGGAAACTATTTCCTCTTCGTAAGAGCCTTCTCGTAACTCTATGTTATCTAAATTTTTCTTCCATGTTCGTCTAGTGCTTAGTTGATGCCGTAGAGAATAGTCAGACGGAAAATATCCAAGCTTTACGTCCGCGCCGCGTACTACCGGGGGTAATATCACAAGTGCTCCACATTGTCCAACAATTTCTGTAAATAAGCGGAATTTTTAGGTTAAAATCATGTTTTTGCTTTGTATTCATTAAAACAACACATGGACAGGCCTTATAATTATATCAATGAAACACATTCAATTTTGTTTGGAGGCTTTAAAAAATAAAATACAAATAGTAATCTAGAGGAAACACACTTTATGCCTATATACTTAAATGTGTATCAATACATATTTGGTTTACACCAGACATGGATATATTTACCTTTCAAGTTTAAAGATATTAGGCGTGTTTTCATTGTTGCGTTTGTTGAACATCCGGCGTAGAACTCAGATCTGTTGTATTCAACAGACGTCTGCCATTTCAAAAAGAATGAACCATCCTCCAAATATCTTTTAGCATGTGTCCCATTCATTGTTTGAAATTGTTCGCCGCCTTCCATTCTGTAATTCCATTCTACTTCACACACCCAAGGGTAGAACGGTCTCGTTTTCAATGTAACCTCCCTGTTCACAAACGCTGGCCCTACCACTGATATGGTTCCGTACTGGTTCCTGGCTAAACATATATACCCTAAGAGAACTGAAAAAAAATAGAAGTAGACGAAAAAATGCGAAATTATTGCAAGAACACATAGCACTCTTGATTAACGTATTTGAGTCGTAAAACTGAAATCCAGTATTCTTATGGATAAATACGAAGGGCGAACAGTTTTAGTTGCAACTGAATTAATAAGAGCTTTACCGAAATAAATTGTTAAAGATAATTATTTTTTATTCAGATGATCCTACAATTAATATCTAGAAGACGATATGGCATTGATTTCAATTATGACAGCCATTTATATACCCTTAGTGTAGGAACGCTACAGCATATATATTTAGTATTTGAAACGGCGTAATTTTTATCAATTATTTCCATTATATTATTTTTTACATTATGTTAGAATATGTTTTGTTAACCCTAAATGATTGAGACGTCGTCGGAGCGAGCAAAGTAAGTCAGTCCTTTTTAGCTTTGCAGAATGCAACAACATGTTCTAGCTAACTTAGATTGCAACGTCTTTTCTTCAAGCAGAGGACCAAATTATGACGTCATATCTGTTAAGCTATAAAACTCGATGTCTTAACGATTTATTGTGGTACTTATTGGACGCCGATATGCTATTCCATTCTCTTGGAATTAATGGGTATTACACGTTATTGTTTACTATCTTATTTATGCTTTTAATCCTTAAACCATCCGTAGTGTAAACAATATGTTTTTTTTCTTATTTAGAATAAAATATAACGGTGCTACTTTGTTCATGCTTGTAAACGTCGATGACTAAAATCAATTTTGTTCAGTAGTTCAATCATGTCTGCTTTATTTTAGTGCAGTTTGTTAACCACTTGGTTAAGAACATTGAAAGGTTCGAATCATCTACAAAAATGGTTAGATTCCACTTGAACACCTTACTTAATATTCTATGAGATCGTGGCAATCCATAACTGTTGTACGGAGAGCAAATAATGCAGGTCAAATATTCGTTACCGGACTTTATTTGATTGTTTTCAGCTATGAAAAGGAAATCTTTATAACCGTGATAAAATACAATGGTGAAATTAGAGAGTGGGACTGTTATTATAATTGCTAAAATATAAAACATATTGAGTATCAATGATTAGCAAAGTGATCAAGCTTAATAGCTTAGGGATATATATCAAATAAAAAAATGATATGATAAGTAATGCAATTAAAACGTCGTTTTAGGTCATGACATAATAAGATATATCTTTTTCACAAGACACTCATCATAGTATTTACGCTAGATATGTTGTTTTGTTGTAGTTGTTGAAAAGAAATTGTACAAAAAATTACTAATGTGATTTAGTTGGAATTGATTCAATGATGACTCTGATAAAAAACACACTCTGCTTAAGCATACAGTGTGAACTACAGCATTTTTGCATTTTTGTGTTTATGCATGTCGTTTGTAGTAGTTGAATATATTATTGTAATAGTAGCAACACCAGCACATACCTCAGTAGCAGTAGAAGTAGCAGTAAAATGAGTTGTTGTAGTACTAACTCTAAGTTTAACATCTGAAACAAAAACAAGCAATAAACATGTATCATACTTACCAGTAAATCGCACTGCAAATTTAACACCCTTTATTATCCATTGTGGAAGCATCGCGCAATAAATATTTTTTATCCTGACGATATTGACTGCTGAACTTTTGTTGAATTTGTTGAACAATGCTTTCCAATGAATATTAACAAAATAAGAAAATGGAGACAGACAGTTCCTCAAGGGGGAAGATAATGTATTGTTTGCCCTTTCGGTTTACAATTGTTTAACTGAAGCGCCGGAAACCCTGTCTTTTCATAGATTCATATTATTGATACATGTTCACATCCGCAGACAGTCAACACAATAAGTGTATTCTTGATAGTGGTCACTGTACGAACTAAAATTAAATCAAATTAATTAAAGACGCCATCCTTTATAATGTTCAAAACACATTAAAAAATGATAATTTAATTCATATGTTGAGCTTGATATTTGTACCTAGAGTTTGGAAAACTGTGGAAAATTAAATTTATGTCAGCACTCAATCAATCTTAATTCCAAGTCAGAAACATGAAAAATGCGTATTAAATTCATGCTGGATGTTTGTATTAAATAAACAAAAGTATACTCATACATATATACATGGACAAAAAGAGTTTGAAAAAACATTATAATATATATATAAGCAATATTTTGCAAACTCTTTTTCTTCCCATATTGTCAGCAACTACACTCTGACAATAACTTAAAGAGTAAATGTTTTGATTTCGCTTGGATTTCCTAGGCATGCCACATTTATATATGCATTTTCAGACAATTTCTTACCAGTCATTACGATTAAACACGTGGTAAAATAAAACAAAAAACATACAGCTCATTGCATTTGGTAGTACGCTGAGTTTTTATTGTATTGATTTACTTCTAATAAACGTATATTACGTTTTTACGGGTAATTTTATGATAGTGAACTGAATTGTATTTTATTATATATGATATGGCTGACATGTAAATGTATTTCCAAACTAACATAACATGTCTAGTTAATTGCGAATATACTCGCTAACCGTTCCAATGTGGTAACCTTTAATATGTAGATTCCATTTGTATTACCACGATGCAAATAGCCAGATTACAAGATCCGGAAACCCAAGTATGAAGGTTCGGTCCATGGAATTATCATGGGGGTAAAACGCAATGCAAGTAGTAATATTTTATTCTTTTGTCAAACAGTTTTTAAGACATATTCGCAAACATGTGAACGAAATATAAATTAACTTAGCGATTACCTAAATGGACACTCTAGTAACGTATATACTGCCTAATATACGAAATGATTATAATATATATTAATTTACATTATTGTTTACAAAAATGGTTTGGGTGTTTTCGAAAAAAAAAATACGGGTGGGCCAATGGACGTGTCATTGAACACAGCTACATGCTTTCATGGAACTTTGTTTAAGACCTAGCAGATTTCTTTCAATTGTAGGCTAGACGATGCTCATTATGTTTCCTTTGGCTCGCCATGGCAACTATATCCCTCCATAACCTTGAAATTCTTATTTAAAGCTGCACTCTCAGATATATACCATTTTTACAACTTTTTTAATTTTTATTGTCTTGGAAAGAGCAAATATTTGCGTAAATTTCTGCAAACCAATGATATTAGATTGCTGACAAAATATCAGATCCTCGATTTTCATATTTCTGTTCGAAAATTAATGTTTTATGGCTTAAACCGTTACTAAATCCATAAAACATCACATCTTGAATTTAAATATAAAAATCTCCGATCTAATTTTTTGTCAGCAGTCTTACATATTAACTGGTTTCCATTGATTTTTTGCAAAAAATGGCTCGTTCCAAGACAAAACATAAGAAAGTTGTCAAATCGTTCAATCTGTGAGATTGCAGCTTCAATACACTTATCCAAATACATGTGACATTGTACATGAGTTATATTTTCGGATTGGTGTAAAGCATTCACAGGGTTGGGGTCACTATACATTTTTCGTTACTAAAACATTCAGTGGCTTCATACCACTCGAGAGCGAAGCGGTTTCATACAATACTTATATCGATATATCGTGTTGTTAGAAGCCACTGAGGGTTGTATGTGATTGTGAGAGGTACCCTACATCCTCAGCTACCATCAGCGTTACCGTTATATATTATACTTTGCTTAGCTAAGAAGTTTTTTTTAGTGTCTTGGAATAATAATATCATGTTTCTCAGTTGCCTTTAAACAGGTTGCCACAAAAACTGTTAAAGATAATAATAAAGTTATTTGAAGGGAGGAGTGCCTGCAGTTGCAATCGAGAACGAAAACGCTACGTCATGGACGTATTTGTGTCATTCGGAATTCCTGTAATCACTTTGATTTCGCAAACCGTTTTATGGCCGTTAAATCAATGTTTACTATTAAAAAATGTATTAATATTGTTCTATTATGTACTTCTTGCTTGTAATACATTGACAATTGTGCATTTTATATAAGACAACAATTAAATAGTGCATTGTAATCGTTTGTTTATCATTCGCTATTTCCTAATCGCTGCGTATCATTTATCCTTAATTTATCAATCCAATCATACGTTAATGTAAACCTGTCAATTATATATAATGTTTACCAACGCCTTATAGATTTCTACTTCAGGCGCTAAAATTTTGACAAAAATCCTTAATGCTTTTGTTTAGTTTTGTACTATAAGTGCATTGACATTGGTGTCTTGTCCGATTGCATCGTACCTTGGAAGAGTTGCCACTGTTACTGTTACTCTGTGTTCATATTAATTCAATGAGATTGTTTGTATGTAACCCTTGAGTACTAAAAGTTTGTTATAAGTTTATATTATGCTGTGTTGCCTAATTTGTTTATAAGATATTGTAGGCTCGTAATAGGCCTTAAGGTTTAATTGTGCAATGTTGGGGCTGTCTTTGATGTTGAGATCTTGTAGACCGGGTTAACCCCATTCCAAAGGTACCTCAGGTGTTTAATGTGAATCGTTGAACATCTATTTATAAACAATAAATTGGTATTAGTAAAACACTGGAACAATGATATATGTGTTTGCTGTATTTTGTGCATATAGTTGATTTTTTGTAAGGATTTAATTCGTTTACCTTAAACCTTATAACAGTACATACATGTTTGGCTGTTGTACTCGCCCATGTCGTTCAGAAATGTTTTAGCATGGTGAAAATACTTAGCTAAATCCGAACTACCAACTTTAAGCAAAATGGCCACTATGAATATTATAAAAAGCACGTTATGAGAGTTTGTTTACTTTTTGTTCTTAAACTAACAAATGGATGATATAACAAACAAGCTGTGAGTGTTTGGTTCATTGTTGTTCTATTAACAAATGGAAGTAATAAGAACCTAATTATGATTGTGTTTTTTTGTGTATAAATAAAGCTGTTATGTTGATGTACATGATTTTGTGTGAAACTGCTCATTTTGCACGAAGTACAATGTACTTGAGTGTTCGTTTTTCGTATTATGTTATGAAGAGATATAGTTGCCGTTGCGAGTCCCAGGAAACTCAATAAAAGAACATTGTCTAGCATAAACCTATAAGAATTCGAAAGTGTGTTATGAGCTAGGTGTAGAAACAAACTCTATGAAAACATGTAGACACTAACTGGCTTACGACTGTATTGAAAACCACACAAATCATTTTCATCAACAATCTGATAAACTGTAACATACATTTAAACGCAACAATTTGTTATCGAAAATTGTAAATCTTATTTCTGAAACGACGTAAGGCCGTAGGTAATTTTTCCCTCCGGATATTGGCAGAAATAAGTTAGAAAGAGCGTTCTTAATAAAAACAAAACTTCTACTCTACCAATTTGTTTAAAAACAGGACAAGGCGAATGCGAGTTTCTTTTTTAATCACAAGTATTTTTTCGCTTTCGTTTCAGTGTTATATCATTCATAGTTATATGAACTGAAGAAAAAAAATATGATTCAGAACTGGCGGAGTAAGAACATTTCATTGAATTGATTTAGAATACAACCCCATTGGCTGAAGCAAGATCTGACCCAGCAAAGGTTGATTGGATAAGAGGCAGTATGCGGGCCTTTAAACATCTGCGAAAGATGCAATTATTTTGATTAAGTCTACATAAAAGATAAAAGAGATACAAGAATTTTTATTTAAAATAACAGGAAACATAAGCTCAATGAGTTATTTCCCGACATGAATAGTAAACAAACATAACATAACAAATATAACAATGAAAACCTTGAAATAAAAGCATATAGGTTTAAAATGGTTACATGTTGAAAAGGGTATTCGCAAAAACCGTTTCTAATTATTCATGCAGACAATAACAAAAAATAATATGGATAAGAGCACTGTAAATATTGATAGTATCAATGTTGTTTTCAATCAATAGATTAAAGATGTACTCTAACTCCCAAATAAGATTTACCACAATTAAAACAATTATTTTCATATACCAACAAGGATTAATAAATGTCGAAAACAATGGTTTTTTTAAAGGTTGATCTTATTGTTGCGTTTGTTGAACATCCGGCATAGATCTCAGATCTGTTGTATTTAACAGAGGCGTGCCTTTTCAAAGAGAATGAACCGTCCTCATAATATATTTTTATATAATCTAATCGGTAAAGCACGTTATTGGTGTCTATCTTATTAATGTTTTAAACCTGAAACAATCCGTAGTGTAAACAATATGTTGTTCCTTATTTAGAATAAAAATATCGCTGCTACTTAGTTTATACTCGATGACTCTATATATATTTTGTTCAGTAGTTGAATCATGTCTGCTTTATTTCAGTGCATTTTGTAAAACACTTTACTAGTTTTATTCATCTATTAAAGGGAAATCTTTATAAGCATGATAAAATACACTGGTCAAATTAGAAAGTGGGACAGTTATTATAATTGCTTAAATAAGAAAGACATTAAATATCAATGAATGGCAAAGTGATCAAGTTTAATAGCTTATAAGTATTGATAAAAATGAAATGATAATTCTTTTTCACACAAAAGGTCATCTCAGTATGAGAAATTTACACCAGATACGTGGTTTTGTTGTAGTTCTTGAAAAGAAAATGTACATGAAGCTAATAATGGTATTTAGCGGAAAATGAGTCAATGATGAATGTGACACATAAAAAACTCTGCTTTAGCATACAGTGTGAACAAGAGCATTTTTGCACTTCGTGTTTTGGCATTACAAAAGAAATAGTAGAAGATACTGTTGTAGAAGTAAAAGTAGAAGCAATAGTAGTGGCAGTACCTGCACCAGCAGCACAGAGCTCAGTAGCAGAGGAAATAGAAGTAAAATAATTCATTGTAGTAATAACACTAACTGCAATTTATCATCTAAAACAAAACCGAGCAATTGTCATGTAACTTACGTACCAGTAAATCGCACGGCAAATTGAACACCCTTTATTATCCATTGTGGTAGCATTGCTCGCGCAACAAATGTTATTTTTATGGACGAATACTTCAGTTGAGTTTATTTAGTTACAATGGATTATCACCATTTCAAAACATGAGACAGACAGACAGAATGACAGTAACGCTTAATTATGGGGAAAATAAATATTGATCGCCCTTTCGGTCCACAATTCTTTAACTGAATCACCGGAAACTCTTTCTTTTCATTTTTTTTATTCAGCAATAAGTTACGTCTTGATATTTATAATAAGAGTTTTGAAAACTATGGAAATGTAAATGTAAAAGTATAAAATACATGTTAGATGAGTGTATCCAATAAACAAATCGTACACTCATACATATTTACGTGGAAAGAAAGATTTTGCATAACATTCAAAAATATATAAGCAATACTAAGTAACTCTTTTTTCCCATTTAGTCAGGAACTACACTCTGAAAAGTATATCAAAATTGTGTTTAATTCTAATTAAATTAGATTAAACAATATATATAATTGATTTTTAGTAATTTTAATAATTTGTCTAATTAATTAATAATTTCTGAAAAACTCTACACGCCAGAGTTCCGGCAAGAAGAACGAATATGCCGATGGAGTTTGCTGACAATGAGTTCTCCTCAACACATTAACCTGCTTTTGAAGATCCTGTGTCCCACAATGCATCTTCGTTGTGCTAGATCAAAGACCAAATAATAATACCCAAATATACCGTAGTATTGCATTGTTTCTATATTGTATCCACAATGATTATGTTTGATATGAGAATGTCCTTTTCTGTATTCTATATTGAACATATTAATTGTTGATATAAAGACCCCATCATCTAAACCACTATTTGGAATATTAAAATGTAATATTCCCTGATTGTTATAAGTGACTGATGAAAAGCTATTACTTCCATATATATTTATACTATTAAGTAATTTTAATAGCATACACCTTAGACGCTTGCGCTGTGCTTGTTTTATTATTTCGTTCATCATTGTAACTATTTGATAGGCCAAACTGAATGCCATAAATGAAGAAATGCACGACTGCAGTGATCGAATGATCGTGTAGATGGTTTTGAAAGGCATTTAGTAAAATACGTTTTGAATGTTGTATGCTGAAAGCACGTGCATATACTCATGATATCATGTTTATGATGAGAAAGTTTGGTCCTTTGGACTCGAAAATACTAAAAAAGCCATTGTGTTTAAAAATGGAGAGTTTTGTTTCTTCTTTACGGTGGCCGTCTCTTTAACCAGAAATCAACGTTTCCCCATGCATTTCGCAAGTAAAATGTGTGATTTTAAAAATTGATTATGGTAGGAAATGCTTCCAAATTGATATGTTTTTCCCTTTAAATCACGTAAAATGACAAACAAATCGCATTTTTTAATCATTAAGCATTGTATATATTTGCTTTATATAAAGCGCATGTTTAAATATTACATATATTGGAAACACTAATATTCATTTCTTACTTCTGGCGAATATTCAGGGCTGAGAAGCAGAAACGTTGAAAAACATAACTTGATAGAACTCTCGATATATTGTAGATTTGTTTCATATTTGGATAAAACTGAAATATGAAGGTTTCTTTCGAAATCAAACTGTTTAACGTACACATTCACGTTTAGGCCTTTTGAAAATTTGTAGTAAAAAAACCTTTAAGAGGCACAAGGTAAGGGCTGACGACAAATAACTAGAAACACAAACATGTAAACACCACACACAAATACAACCACCACACACTCATAAAAACCAATTACCAATACATGATGGGATTATCACTGTTTCATTGGAACACGAGTTGACTGTGCGATTTAACTAATTGTATGGCCATTAATTCACTTATCTAATCACAAAATTAAAACAAAATCTCATCAGAGCAAGTTTCCCATGATTGACGTAGAATTTGGGGATTTTTACAACGACTAAGGTTCGTGATCCTTTAACAGGATATTGGTTACTTCATTGCTACTATGCTTGTCCTGGAAGTTTCCATTGTGTTATTAATAGTAAAACAAAATACTGCGTCAATGACTTACCGATCAGTTGACGCAACGCTCTAAACCATATGTATTCTTTCGAAGGCAAAAGACAATGTTAAATTGTTATACAAATTCACTGTTCACCATACAGCTCTTGTGTAAACGCAATGTAACGCAGAGGTGTTCAAGTTTTTATGTCAGTTTATTCCCCTAAACAAAACCGTGTTAATTCTATCTAATAAATGATTAATGGTGAATTAATAGTAATTTATAGGGATGTGTTGTGTTCAAACGAAACTTACATGCTGGCTGCTTCAAACCGACATTTAATTCATCGCAATAAAAACTAGGTACTAAGACCATACGCTCCTATAAATTTATTTCGTCACAGGTGTGCTAAAATGACCAAACATGTATAACTATTTGTTATGTTTTCCTTTTTCCTGATCACGTGTAGGGATGCTGAGATATCTTCGAGATTGCCGACCCCATTTTAGGGCATTTTGTGCTGCATTTTAGTGTATAAAATAACGTTATATGCGAATGAAAACTGTGACGTAATAACGCCAGCGATGCACCGACGTGTGCGTGACGTAGGGTATGGTGAGACGTAAATTTCAATACCAGAACCAAGCTCCTATCACTCTTGGTTCCGAAGATACCTTCGAGATTAGCTCCCCCTTAGTAGCTATATGGGAGCGCGTTTTGTGTACGAAATGTCGCGAATTTGCGCAAACTTTGACGCTGTTGAAACCAGTCAAAAACTATCATCCCGCACACCCCAAGGGGTGCATCTTGAAGGGTTTAGCGTCCCCTACAAGGTAAAATTGGTCCCAGCCTGATCACGTGTAGGGATGCTGAGATATCTTCGAGATTGCCGACCCCATTTTAGGGCATTTTGTGCTGCATTTTAGTGTATAAAATAACGTTATAGGCGAATGAAAACTGTGACGTAATAACGCCAGCGATGCACCGACGTGCGCGTGACGTAGGGTATGGTGAGACGTAAATTTCAATACCAGAACCAAGCTCCTATCACTCTTGGTTCCGAAGATACCTTCGAGATTAGCTCCCCCTTAGTAGCTATATGGGAGCGCGTTTTGTGTACGAAATGTCGCGAATTTGCGCAAACTTTGACGCTGTTGAAACCAGTCAAAAACTATCATCCCGCACACCCCAAGGGGTGCATCTTGAAGGGTTTAGCGTCCCCTACAAGGTAAAATTGGTCCCAGCCTGATCACGTGTAGGGATGCTGAGATATCTTCGAGATTGCCGACCCCATTTTAGGGCATTTTGTGCTGCATTTTAGTGTATAAAATAACGTTATAGGCGAATGAAAACTGTGACGTAATAACGCCAGCGATGCACCGACGTGCGCGTGACGTAGGGTATGGTGAGACGTAAATTTCAATACCAGAACCAAGCTCCTATCACTCTTGGTTCCGAAGATACCTTCGAGATTAGCTCCCCCTTAGTAGCTATATGGGAGCGCGTTTTGTGTACGAAATGTCGCGAATTTGCGCAAACTTTGACGCTGTTGAAACCAGTCAAAAACTATCATCCCGCACACCCCAAGGGGTGCATCTTGAAGGGTTTAGCGTCCCCTACAAGGTAAAATTGGTCCCAGCCTGATCACGTGTAGGGATGCTGAGATATCTTCGAGATTGCCGACCCCATTTTAGGGCATTTTGTGCTGCATTTTAGTGTATAAAATAACGTTATAGGCGAATGAAAACTGTGACGTAATAACGCCAGCGATGCACCGACGTGCGCGTGACGTAGGGTATGGTGAGACGTAAATTTCAATACCAGAACCAAGCTCCTATCACTCTTGGTTCCGAAGATACCTTCGAGATTAGCTCCCCCTTAGTAGCTATATGGGAGCGCGTTTTGTGTACGAAATGTCGCGAATTTGCGCAAACTTTGACGCTGTTGAAACCAGTCAAAAACTATCATCCCGCACACCCCAAGGGGTGCATCTTGAAGGGTTTAGCGTCCCCTACAAGGTAAAATTGGTCCCAGCCTGATCACGTGTAGGGATGCTGAGATATCTTCGAGATTGCCGACCCCATTTTAGGGCATTTTGTGCTGCATTTTAGTGTATAAAATAACGTTATAGGCGAATGAAAACTGTGACGTAATAACGCCAGCGATGCACCGACGTGCGCGTGACGTAGGGTATGGTGAGACGTAAATTTCAATACCAGAACCAAGCTCCTATCACTCTTGGTTCCGAAGATACCTTCGAGATTAGCTCCCCCTTAGTAGCTATATGGGAGCGCGTTTTGTGTACGAAATGTCGCGAATTTGCGCAAACTTTGACGCTGTTGAAACCAGTCAAAAACTATCATCCCGCACACCCCAAGGGGTGCATCTTGAAGGGTTTAGCGTCCCCTACAAGGTAAAATTGGTCCCAGCCTGATCACGTGTAGGGATGCTGAGATATCTTCGAGATTGCCGACCCCATTTTAGGGCATTTTGTGCTGCATTTTAGTGTATAAAATAACGTTATAGGCGAATGAAAACTGTGACGTAATAACGCCAGCGATGCACCGACGTGCGCGTGACGTAGGGTATGGTGAGACGTAAATTTCAATACCAGA
Organism: Mya arenaria; assembly: GCF_026914265.1. Lineage (NCBI taxonomy): Eukaryota > Metazoa > Mollusca > Bivalvia > Myida > Myidae > Mya > Mya arenaria. The sequence continues at coordinate 41,507,899 of NC_069126.1, forward strand.
ACCAAGCTCCTATCACTCTTGGTTCCGAAGATACCTTCGAGATTAGCTCCCCCTTAGTAGCTATATGGGAGCGCGTTTTGTGTACGAAATGTCGCGAATTTGCGCAAACTTTGACGCTGTTGAAACCAGTCAAAAACTATCATCCCGCACACCCCAAGGGGTGCATCTTGAAGGGTTTAGCGTCCCCTACAAGGTAAAATTGGTCCCAGCCTGATCACGTGTAGGGATGCTGAGATATCTTCGAGATTGCCGACCCCATTTTAGGGCATTTTGTGCTGCATTTTAGTGTATAAAATAACGTTATAGGCGAATGAAAACTGTGACGTAATAACGCCAGCGATGCACCGACGTGCGCGTGACGTAGGGTATGGTGAGACGTAAATTTCAATACCAGAACCAAGCTCCTATCACTCTTGGTTCCGAAGATACCTTCGAGATTAGCTCCCCCTTAGTAGCTATATGGGAGCGCGTTTTGTGTACGAAATGTCGCGAATTTGCGCAAACTTTGACGCTGTTGAAACCAGTCAAAAACTATCATCCCGCACACCCCAAGGGGTGCATCTTGAAGGGTTTAGCGTCCCCTACAAGGTAAAATTGGTCCCAGCCTGATCACGTGTAGGGATGCTGAGATATCTTCGAGATTGCCGACCCCATTTTAGGGCATTTTGTGCTGCATTTTAGTGTATAAAATAACGTTATAGGCGAATGAAAACTGTGACGTAATAACGCCAGCGATGCACCGACGTGCGCGTGACGTAGGGTATGGTGAGACGTAAATTTCAATACCAGAACCAAGCTCCTATCACTCTTGGTTCCGAAGATACCTTCGAGATTAGCTCCCCCTTAGTAGCTATATGGGAGCGCGTTTTGTGTACGATATAAACATGATAAAAGGAAAAGAGTAGTCCGACGAATCGACAGGAAGAACGGAAACACCGAACATAGGGTTTTAAGTAGCTAAATGATAAACAACACCCAACAGCCTACTGAAGACACGCGTTGTTGAATTGTGAAAGGGTTAAGTTAATTTATTAAGAGTAAGGTTTTCGGTTTTATGAGAAGTAGAATATTTGATCATATACATTTAATTTAAAGAGTAGAAAGTTGATTACAAGTAGTTTAAGACGAAAGTTTACACGCCTGCTTTGAGTTTCGTATGAGTTGGATCGAAGTAAGATACTGATAAGCAGTTTAGTAAAGTTTTTGGGTGAAAGTAGAAAAGAGATTTTAAAAGGAAAATATAGTAGATAAGGAAAGGAGTTAACGAAGAAAGTAGAAGAGCACACGCGAAGGTACACGCTTGACATTGAACGATTTGTGATGAGAATCTTCACCACAGACTGACACTGCGGAGGGGAAGGAAAAAAGAAAAGGGAAAAAAAAAGAAAAAAGAACAATTTCAGCTTGAAGCCAAAAAAAAAAAAAAAAAAAAAAAAAAAAAAAAAAAAAAACAACAAAAATTAAAAACACAAAAAAAAAAAAGAAGAGCAAAATAACAAAAATATGGGAAGAAAATAACATTGGGAGAAAAAAGAGAAAAAAAAGAAAAAAAAAAAAAAAAGAACGCGAAAGAAAAAAACCGCGAAAGTTGTGTATATAAATATATAAAAAAAAAGAATTTATAATACAAAAAAAGTATTAAACGAACACACCGAAAAAAAAAAAAAGTAAACGAAACAGACGAAAAAGTAATTGCAACACAGTAAAAAAAAAAAGTTTTATCCACGTTTGCGAAGCTTATTTTTTGAAATTGAATTACTCTTTGATGAGATAGATATTGGGTGAAAAGAGGAATATTTTGAACTTGAAAATCTCAAAAAAAAGGTGAAAGGGAGGCCACGAACCGGCAGAAAATCCTAGCGAACTTATTCTTAAAGGATTTTTTTTGCAGGCTTTGAAGCGGGTTTGTGTGGTTTGTTTTGGATCCGGTAACTGTATAAGGAGAAAACTCTATTCAGAAGCAGAAAAAAACACCTCAAGATTTTTTTCTCGGAATACTTTTTTTATCTGGCTGAGCCACTTATAAAACCATAGAAGATGTGAAAAATATTACGAGGAGTGATCAATACCAAACAAAAAAAAGCAAAAAAATCAAGCAAATTCAAAAGCAGCATTCTTCGTTTTTATTTTTTTTTTTTTTTTTTATTTATTTAATTTTAAGTATTATCTGATTTTTATGTTTATATTTTCATGGTTATCCTAACAGTAAACGTGACTTAGAAACCGCAATATCAGAGAAAAAGTTTGTGTGCTTATAAAATGTTTTCTTAGAAGATGACACCGCTCTTTTTGCTCCTTTATTCTAGGCACAGGATACCAGAGTAAATACTATTGTCCTGCATCAAACTGATAGGTTACCATAATTCTTTTTTGAGTCACACAAAAACAAGAAATAAAGTAGTAACGTTTTTTTTTGTTTCTTCTATTCATTTTTTTTGTTTGCCGGTTGTTGGTTTTATCCAACAAGCCGGAACAAAGCCGTGTTTTTTTGTAATTATCAAAACAGCTTGGCCACATGCGGGAATGTTCGAACAATGCACATGTTTCATAACGAGCAAGGAGGATTAGTCAATGTTACACGGTCTAAGCCAAGCCCGCACCACAACGAGTACACAGCAAATCCAATATACCCCGCACCAATGACAAGAGCCACCGCACAATGACCAAGCTTCATTTAAATAACGTTTTTTTTCCGAGTCTCTACACACCTACGAAATACCCTTGTTTTGAGGTTATATTTTTACCAGGTTGTGAGAAGCCATTACTTATTTTACAGAGGTTCAAAAATATTTCACTAATAGTCAGCGTCAAGTCAATTTTCATTCAGTTTATGTAATTCAACGATGTTTTTTTGAACAAAAACTAGATTTAACATGGCAAGTCTTAACCCGTTGGTGACTCATACACAATATAAACTATTGTCTATATTTGCCGTCGCTGCGTTTACACATTTACGTGTGTGAAAACACCACGAAAGACAAAGAAATATCTGCAAATATTTTAATTCAATGTTTATTTTTACAAATTGAATCGTTATTGATACCAAAAACTTGACACCTCATAAACACCAACTAAATGTTCATCCACAAAGTCCTGATTACTCAGATGTAGTCCCAACAAGGATTTTCATTGTTCTATAAAGTATGGTTTATGTCGTCGCTTTCCCACATATAGCCTTGTGCTTCAACAGAAAATCGTCTAGAAATTCAGGTTCACACGCATAAATCGTTTGAACTGTGTCTCTCAGGCTGTCCTCGCTTCTTCCGGGCTCACAATACTTGATCTCTCTGTACATATCAAACGCATCTCTGATGAGTGATCTGCCTCATATTTTGACTCCGAGATATTGATATAAACTTACATTTTGCAAGTATTGTTCGCCAAACTTTTATCATGATCCAAAGGGGGAAGCCGGCGAAGGATTTTTAAAGCTCACTCGCTCTAAAAATTCCCATCCTCGATATCGTCTCATCACTGGACGTATCAGCAGGAAACAGCTGTAGCTTAATTTTTTTCCGTTCCCATGCCACTATGAACACTATCTTCCTTATCGGAGCTAGCAGGTGGAATGTTCAAGAAACGTCTGCCTTTTACTTTAGAGTATGCGACCTGAATACCTTTCTCCAATCAATGACTCAAATCATACAAGAACTCATGCCACATCTCAAGCAAATAGTCTTCTCGCCAATGATTGTTAGTTTTTCGCTTCAGTTGAGTAGTGATAGAGATGATTTGGCTTGACATGTGTGTAGATTGTAGATTGTTTGTAACCAGTGCAAATTTGGAAAAGGGGGGAAAAAACCCGCCCCCCTTATAATAGCAAAAAAATAATTCAACGAATATTATTCATCAGTCATCAAAACCTCTCATATTGGGTGTATAGTTCAATTATATTTCAAAATAGAAGCACATTGTAGCTATATTTGCCTAAATATCAAACAAGATCCATTTAACAGTCAGAGTGATCCTTGTACAAAAATACCAACTCTCATCGATTCGGTTAGCTGGGAGAGAGAGGTATTGCTGTATTCTATTTTCTGTCTTTTTTAAAAAACCCCCCCCATGTTATATCACATACTCACCATTTTCCAACTTTCTTTTCAATAACAGAACATTGGAACTGGAATCGTTTAAATCCATCTGCGGTATTGAAATTCCATAATAATTCATGAACATTTCCTTATCCAAACATATCCAAACACTCATCGACACACGGTTGTTGCGCGGTAAGTGTATTGCTGTTGTCTGATTTCTGTGTTTTTTTACGAGGTGTTAGCCATCTCATCCACTTCACAGTCATGGGTATATTTCGGAATCATTCAATATTCCCATTCTATCTGTCTGTAGACAATTTACAGTCGTTCGCACTGGCGAGTCCTCAAATTCTAAAACTTACAGTCATAATAATTCAATCTGAAAAACTTACAGTCGTCACCCCACTGCAGTTGTTTGTTCATGATCTCTTTGCAGTTTGTGTTTTGCCATGATCTCTTTGCAGTTTGGCTTTGCAGTCTTTTGCATGTTTTGCAGTCTTTGCTTTTATACCCTTTTGAACTTTGTTATTACAAAAAGCGCGATGAACATCACACACGTCACTTTGAAACTTTTCTCCTTGTGTGCTTTTTTTTAATGGTGGCGAAAGGTAATCATCCCATCTCTCTCAATAAAACCAGTCGTTTAGATTACTATTTTTACCACAATTTCTATGATATAGTATCGTTTCCCTATTCCTAATGGTGTGCTAACGCAAACTGGATGGTTAAACCAACAAGCAGGACAAGAGCCATTGTATTTATCGAAACAGCTTGGACACGCGGAATGTCGAACACACAGTTTTTCAAACCGAGTAGGAGATAGTCAATGTTACTGAAAACCACCCCACACCACTCACAACATCGAAAAAACGTTTTCCGAATCTCTTATCATAGAAATACTGATATAATACATTTTGACATGTTTGAATATTTGGATCTGTATCGGCTGTTATCCGGCTGTCATAGTGTATGCCAGTCTGTATGGTTTGGAGTCTTTCACACAAAGTGTTAAAGTTTTGATCGAAGACACTCACAAATAATGTGGAATACAGAAAAGACGGGGGGGAAAATAAGGGGGGGGGGGGATTTTCAACAAGGGGGGGGGGCCTTTTCTATCAGTCCTATTTCCCCAAGTCCATTCCATTTCCATTTTCATTTTTCAAACATCAAAACAAAACTTCCCAGTTTGCGGCTACTAAGGGGGAGCTAATCTCGAAGGTATCTTCGGAACCAAGAGTGATAGGAGCTTGGTTCTGGTATTAAGTTTACGTTCCGCCTAACCCTACGTCACGCGGTCGTTGCTTGCATCTGGCGATTATTACTGGCGGTTTTCATTCGCCTATGAACGTTATTTTATACACATACATGCAGCACAAATAATGCGCTAAAATGGGGTCGGCATCTCGAAAGATATCTCGGCATCCCTACACGATGGATCGCTGGACCAATTTTACCTGTAGGGACGCTAAACCTCAGATGCACCCCTGGGTGTGGCGGATGATAGTTTTTGACTGGTTTCAACAGCGTCAAAGTACGCGCACAACAATTCGCGACATTGCGTACA